>NW_020539673.1:0-12763 GCF_003426905.1 Ctenocephalides felis
TGTCTGTGTTTTTTGCTGATTTTGGGACATCATCAGGTAAATAGATAGAAGACTTATGAAAATATTTTTCTGTAAACGGTTTATTAACTTCCCATAGGATAAGTTATAGTAATCGCACAAAAAATCGAAAATGACAATTTTTGCATATTTTTACGCTTCAGACGTTTTTAAACATTTTGGCTAACCTCAAAAAAATGAATGTGTGTATGTCTATGTCTAAAGTATGTATGTGCAGATACAAATTTTCATCGACGATTTCGGGCGCATGGATCAACCGATTTAAATAATTCAAAAAACATTCGATTCCTATTGATAAGGAAACGTGATGATTAGTTTTTGGTAAAGGAAGGTCCTGCCGTTTGGGAGATACGGAGCAAATAATGCAGAAAATAGAAATTCAGTTTTTGAGATAACGATATTGAATTCCGATTTCAATAACTCAAAAACATTTTATTTATATTAATGAAATGAAGAATTGGTTAATGGTTTTTGGGAAGGCAGGTCTAGCGATTTCGGAGATCCAAATAAAAAATTGAATAAAATGTCTAAGACAAAAGTATATTAATACAAAATAATATAAACTAATTCAATTTGTTTTATGAATGCATTTGGAACAATATTTAAAATTTATTATATTTTTTTTTAATATAATATTATTATTTATTATCAAATTTTGCAAAATATATTATTATATCATAAAATAATATTTTATATTGATTTTTGAATCAATACTAAAAGTGTAAATATGTGAAATGTGAAATAAATTGTTACAAAATATCAATCACCATAATATTGGATTTTTTCCAAACTTATTTTTTATTGCAGAATATACACTCCTCTATTTTTGTATTTACAACTAAGTTGTTTTATGTTTTATTCAAGTACTTGAAAAGTGTAGAAAATTATATATTTTTTATTATTTTCTCAATAATTAAATTAGTAGAGATATTGCAAATTCATTGATCTTCTCTAAAGATCAAAATTTGTCTCACATACGCACATACTTTCTGTATTTGGTCTCAAACGATTCAGAACAACTAGAAATGTCGACAAAATATAAATCAACTAGTGGTGCATGGCATCGTGCCTTAAGACAAATTGCTGAAACTTCCCGTACCGAAAATTAAAATTTTTAAAAAACCTTTAAAATTTTTTGAAAACTTTGGAAAAAAAGAGATTTGTGACTTTTTTGAAAAAATAGATTTTTTTATATTTCTAATTTTCTATACTTTGAATTTTTCTGAAAATTTTGAATTTTTTTTTTTCAACGCGATCGTGCTGCGCGGCTGTTTTAGAGATGAAATATCAAAGCGCGTAAGCGCCGCCCCGCTTCCGGTATAATTATTGGTACGGAACCTGAAGAACTGTAAACAAAATTCATACTTCTTATTATTATAATCTCTATAAAATATCTGATAATTTGATGTGCATATGTCTAATGATCATTTTTTATCGTCAACTGACATTTTTTTACTTCAGCTCCAAAACCGATAGACCTGCCTTCACAAAAGTTTAATCATTTCTTCATTTTGTCAATTAAAGTAAAATATTTTTGTAAAATCGAATACTTTTCATAAATCGTCGACAAAAATTTGTACTCGAACAAACACACACACGCACACATATACATACATCCATTTTTTAAGGTATGTCGAAATTTTTGAAACGTATAGATCTGCAAAAGTTTTTTAATTTTAATTTAATTTTTAATGTTTTGCGATTACTATAATTAATCATACGAGAAGTTGAATATTTGTTTCTACATATTATTAAAGTATTTTAAAATGTAGAAAAATAGATCAACTTTATTATTTTCTCAATAACAATTGGTAGAGACATTGCAAATTCACTGATCTTCTGTGAAAATCACACACACATTCTTTCCATTTTGGTCTCAAAAGATTCAAAACGACTTGAAACGTGGACCAATTATAAACTAATCAAAAAACACTAAAATTAAATATCACACACATACTTTCCACTTTTCCATTTTCGGTCTCGAAAGATTCAGAACGACTTCAAACGTTGACCAAAAATGAACTAATTGAAAAATAATAAAATTAAATAGAATCGCAAATACAAAATTAAAACATGTTTCCAAACATTTTGGAAAAAAATAGTTTTATTGTATACAGATAGATTATTTAGGTTATTATTATCTATTATTATTAAATTTTATTATTAGCAATTATATAAAATTATTCATCTTTTCCTTAAAGCCCATGATGATCGTCCAAGAATGAGAACAAGGGCTCTTTCTAGACAAGAAATTGTCTACAGTGTAGTCATTGATGCTGGTTCTACTGGATCAAGGGTTATTGCTTATGAATTCCAAAAACAAGGTAGTAAAAATTTAAAAAAAAAAATAGACAAATATAACAGTGATATAGATATTTATAAATAATTAAAAAATGTTGTTATTATGCTTTAGATGATGCTTACGACCTTTTACGAGAAGACTTTCACCAGCAAGAACCTGGTTTGTCAAGTTATGCCAATGATCCAGAAGAGGTAAGTAAAATTCATACTTTTTTTATTTACATCAATGAACTACAATCTGTCATAATAAACAACAATCAGTAATTTTAATGGTTTGTTAAATAAGGAAAAGGTCGAATGGTCACCGAGTGATGATCCGATTCGAGGTTGATGTGTCCTGATGTGAAAAAATTTAAATAAAGTCTACGAGTAATTGTGCATATTATAGATTACTAAAGAATATCAAAAAAGGCCGTTTTGGCTGAGCCGTTCAATGTCATGGTTTTTTATTAAATTTTGGCCAAGATGTTGGATGGTTCTGTATTCTATCCTTGTATCTTAAATTGAATTTTGCTGTTTCTTCCTTGACAGTGTTTATGTTCAAATCAGTATGAACCAACCAATTTAGGACATACTTGGGTGCATTTATAATTTCTTTCAAAATCTTGTTTTGAAATCTTTGAATTATGACGATTTTGGATTCACGCGCCGTTTCCCAAAGCTGTATTCCGTACGTCCAAATTAGTTTCAACATGAATTGGTACAGAAGAGGTTTGTTCCATGTGCTTAACTGAGATTTCCGGTAAAATTAATACTTCAAGAGTAGTTTTTTAAATTCTTCTTAGAAGATATTTCTCTAAATTCCTGGTTTTTGTTCATGTAAACAGTGTACAGTCCAAAATTTTATTCAAATCTTCCAGAAAAAACACATAACAGAAAATATATATCAGGAACTAACTATTTGCAAACTTTTACAAAATTTAAAATATTGGTCACTAAATATACATCCCCAAATGGATGCTTCTGTTGATTCCACTTCTGTTACTTATATTAAAAATTGTGCTCCAATTATTAATTTACGGTAGGGCATCGAAAATGAAAATGTTTATATATCTTTACGTTTCAAAGGATTCTGAATATTTTGGCATACCTTAGAAAAAATTCATGTATGTGTGTGTGTATGTGCGTGTGAATTTTTCGTCGACGATTTCGGGAATTTTCGTGATCACAACAGCTCAATGACATGACTAAAGATACATTTGGGAGCTACCGCCAAATTATTGAAAAATCTAATTAAACATGTCATTGATTTTTGTCTAAAAATCTTTCTAGATAGTCCTGTAATTCACTGTCCTAGCACCATAATTTGAAAAGTCTTATGATTCAAACCAAAAGATGTTATCTGACTAAAAACACCTATTATGGCTTTAGAATATATATTTAATTTTCATCGATGATTTCGGGAACACCGATCAACCGGTTTGAATAATTCAAAAAACCTTCGATTCGTATTGATAAGGAGACGTGCTGATTAGTTTTGGCAAAGGCAGGTCTAGTCGTTTTGAAGATACGAAGCAAAAAGTGCAGAAATTTGGATTAGATCATAGACATCCGCTCATAGCGTTCCGTGTGAGCATGTCGTTATAGCTGATTTGGTTAGCGCGTCACCGCAATTTTCGTTTGCGTTAGTAGATAAGAAAGTCAAAACTGATCACACGCCTGTAATATTTAACTTCCCGTAGGGTAAGTTATTGTAATGGGCCGAAAATCGGAATTGAAAATTTAACATTTCTCAACGTTTTGAAGGTTTCTGAACGTTTTGGCATACCTCAGAAAAAATGGATGTGTGTGTGTGTGTGTGTATGTATGTATGGATACAAATTTCCAGTCACGTTTTAGGGCGCACGGATCAACCGCTTTGAATGGTTCAAAAAACATTCGATTCCTATTGATAGGGAAAAGAGCTGATTAGTTTTTGGCAAAGGCAGGTCCAGCCGTTTCGGAGGTACGGAGCAAAGAGTGCAGAAAATAGAAATCGAATTTTTGAGAGAACGGAGTATCCGATTTGAATGATGTAAAAAACATTCAATTAGTAATGATTGGGAGAAGTGCTTATTAGTTTTTGGCAAAGGCAGGCATAACCATTTCGAAGATACGGAGCTAAATATGTAAAAAATGGCAGTTTTTGAGAGAACTAAGCGTCCGACTTAAATGATTCAAAGAACTTTCTGCTTGTCTTAACAAAATAATTGATTTTGGAAAAAAAAATTTTGTTCCATTTTTTTTTTTTTTGTAGTTTTTTGTATATCGAAAATATTTCAGATTATTATTTTTTAATTCTGACTATAGTTCTAATATACTTCACAAATAATTTAAACTCTGCAATTCAGTTTATATAGTTCTCATAAATAATAGACAATGTTACAATATTTATAATAAACTATTTGAAAACATTCTGTATTCCTCAAACATTTCGTTACGGTACGGGAAGTTCCAGCAATTTGCCTTAAGGCACGATGCCATAATTGCCTCAAGACAGAAATCCACTTACAGCTAGTTTTTTAAATTTTGTTTAATACTTTTTATGTTTGTATAGTTGATACTATTTAAAATTGTTAATTCAGTGCATATATTTTCCGAACAAAAAATTGATGCATTTGAAATAAAATATGTTCATTCCAACAATAAGTCCGCTTAATTAGATTTTGTTTATATATATTTCATTCAAATATATATAAACAACGTCGTCTAATCTAACAAGTTTTCACATTTTGTCTACAGATACAAATAATGAAAATTCTAGTTTTTATAATATTTATTCATAGACATTTTTATTGGCTCATTATTTTTATTCTTTGAATATTTAATTACGGTACAGGAAGTTCCTGCAATTTGCCTTAAGGCACGATGCCATACACCCGACTAGTATTACTATTATTTATATTTATATAGTTATATTTTTCTCCCGTTTCTTTTACCAAGGGAGCCAAGAAAATAATGGAGCTCCTCAGCAAAGTAGATGGTTTCGTACCAGCTGAAGCAAAACCCAAAACGACTCCATATTTGAGAGCCACTGCTGGTCTACGTCTTTTGGGTGAAGAAGTTGCAGAAAAAACTTCTTCAGGCAGTCCAAAGACAATTTGAGAAAACCGACTACAAAGTTGAGCACGATGCTGCTGGATTATTGAGTGGAAGTGATGAAGGACTTTTTGCATGGTTTACTGTCAATTATCTAAAAGGTAATAATAGACTAATATTGCAAAAAAGTGCACTGACATTACTTGCAAAATTAGTTAAGTGTGGTATTTTTAGCGATGCTATTTGAAAGTAGGGGACAAATGATGTGTAATTAGTCTATAAATACGGACACGTTGTCAAGTTTTTGACACAAGTATTTTTAAAGTATAATTTCTTTAAGCGCGACTAGGGAGAAGGACTTGAAGTGGATTTAAAATTTGTAATGATAAAGCAAGAATTGAAAAGAGATAGTCACAACTTGACTGAAAATTGAATAAAAAAAATTAAAAATAAAAATAAGTATATAAGATAGAATATGATATATGATATAATTTAAAGTTGATTTAACATTTTTAATAAAACCATCTTTCTCCCTATACTTTAAAATAGCATTGTTAACGTAAGTTTATTGATTAGAAATTATTTCTATATTATTCGTAGTTTCTATAATTCTTTAAAGTTATTAAAATGGAAAATATTTTTTAGGCAAGACAGATATTACAGCTGTTCAAAGAATGAGATTATATAGGCAGCGAAAAAGTAAAAAAAATACCATCAGTCAATGAATGTATGTTAATTTTAATTACATGAAGTTCTTCAAACACAATTATTACATGATGAGTGAAGTTGCAAAAACAATATTTGTTTAGGGGTTGTTTAACATAATCCACTGTGTGAACGAATATTATAGAATTTATTAATCAGCTATTACTTCATTTCTCTAATAAAGGTTCATTTCTAAATGCTAATTACAATGACAAACCGATCATGTCATATTTGAAGTATGACTTTAATTACATTATTGTTTTTAAATATTATACATATTTTAATGCGATTATAAATATATAATTTATAATTCATCATAATATAAATGTGTATAATAGTTGACACTAATAAATGTGTGCATCACGAGTGTTACCATATTACTAATAAACATTATTCAAAATTCTGTATGATCTGAATTCAAAATGATGTATTTATTTTTACTTAAATGCCATCATGTACGATAGCAAAAAGTTTTACTTCAATCACACTCTTTTTGAGCATTGTTGTTTAGTTTGCCGGTACTTGAATATAATTTTTAGTAAATGATATATAATTTTTGTGTAAGATATATTCTTAATTAGAAATTGATTCATTATTTTTATAGAGCCTCTAAAACAGATTATTTGTGTTTGGGGTAAAAGGACAATCTACACTTTTGCACTTTTTATTTTATTCAAGGCTAAGGTTGGATACACATTTTTTGCCCTCTACTTTAAAATAGCATTGTTAAAAAATACTACAATTGACTTGTTTTGAGATGATTTTAGCGGATCTTTCTACACAGCATGATTAATAAAATCATATTCCAAACATTAATCAAGAATAAACTCTTGCTTATTTGCAAAAAGTCCTAATACAATTTTATTTCATTATTTTTTTATTTTAAGGATCTTTGGACAAACAAACGTATGCTGCCTTAGATTTGGGTGGAGGTTCAGCTCAAGTCACATATCAACCAGAAAATAATTATGTAAAATTCTTGAAGAAGAATATGCATCCTGTGTCTTATAAGAACATGAACATCTTCAGCAAAAGGTCAGAATAGAAATCTCTAGAAAATTCAGGAACCGATTCTGTCTTGCAACAGACAAATGTTATGGCAAGGCCATGTTACGCTTCAGTTTCCAAACATTATTATGCTACTGAATCATACTGAATACTGTTAAAATGTTATGTATTTGCTGTGCATTCAGGCGTTTTACACATAAACTGCAACGTCACTCGTATGTTATGAAGCTGAGTCAGAAAAACCCTGTTATCTAACATCGTTTTTTGACATTTGTGCGGTTTCTAGCTCAAGTTTTCTATCTGACAATCTCAGAAAAACGCCTGACTGCACACTAACCACATGACTTTTGTCAATATTTAGTATTGAAAATTCTTCATAACATAGCCTTGCCATAACATTGGTCTCTTGTAAGGCACAATCGGTTCATGAATTAAGGTTCTAATTTTTACCAGATTTTTGACTGATTTTAGTTTTTCAGTTATCTAGGTTTGGGAATAAATGCAGCAAGGAACACTTTATTCGAAGCTGATTCTAGAAATGGAATACAAGAAGGCCAAAGTGTTTTCAGCAAATGTCTTCATCCACAAATCAAGAATGTTCCTTTTGAATTTAATAACAAAAAATATTTTGTCAGGTAAGTTCAACGGAATATTATTAATCAAACCTAAACCCTAAAAAATATTTCAGAGCAATTTTGAAGATTTTCTGGAATTTTTAAAGATTTTTTGTATGAACTGTTGGGATTTATTAAAATATATGAAAAAGTTTATATAAAGGCCTTTGAGAATTGATACTAAAAATTGTAACTATTGTTTTAAAGTAGATAATAACAATAATTAATCATTTAGTAAAAAACATTGCAGACTATCAAAATTTCTTAACAGAGAAAATTATTACTATCTATTAATGCACTTGTGCCTATGAAAACTAAAATACTCTATAGGGTTATTTTTCAAATTCATCATATTCTTACTAGAATGTAATTATTTGTATTATTTATAATTTTGTCAGATATTCTGCACTTGTATAAGATCTCTGAAATGTTTCACTAATTGTTACGCTCCAACTTCCATACATTATGCTACTGAATCATACTGAATACTGTCAAAATTTCATGTATTTGCTGTGCATTCAGGCGTTTTACACATAAACTGCAACGTCACTCGTATGCTATAAAGCTGGATCAGAAAGACCCTGTAATTAACATCGTTTTTTGACATTTGTGCGGTTTCTAGGTTAGGTTGTCTATCTGACAACCTGAGAAAAACGCCTGACTGCACAGCAAATACATTTTTTTTTCTTTTTGATTTATTATTCATAGCAAGCTATACAAAGTACATTCAGCTACATTTGTTACAGTTAAATATTAATTAACGGCGTGAGAGAAAATTGCTATACAAATACATGACGTTTTGACAGTATTCAGTATGATTCAGTAGCATAATGTATGGAAGTTGAAGCGTAACATGGCCTTGCCATAACATTTTTCTCAAAAATTTTAAAAATGTTTAAAGATTGTTTAAAACCTTCACATATCTTAAAAAAAATCTTACCAATTAGTAAAACATTTCGAAGATCTTATAGAAGTACAAAAAATTCTTATAGGCTTTTATAATATCCTTAATCTTCTTTTATAAAGTAGTATGGAAAGTTCTTTATTACATAACCTTGCCATAACATTGGGCCATTATTAGGCAGAATCAATCCAATTAGCTGAACTTTAAGGGTTTTGGGAGAATTTTTTAGTGCAGAGTACCAAAAAACACCAATTTCTATATTTTTCACTAATTTTTCTACTCATCATTGCAGTGGTATGCCATCCCTGATCAGAAATCGCCGATTTAGCATGATGGTCTGCAAATACTACGTTTTGCAGGATCTAATTCCTTGGTAGATCCTAAACCTTTGGGTTTGTCCAAACAAGAATCTGTTGCAGTCAGTGCCTTCTATTATCGTGGATTGGCAGCTCAACTTATTAGTAAGATAATATGAAATTTAATTTTATAAAATCAAGTCAAGGGCTTGTAAAAATAAGCTGGTCTAACGAAAAAAATTGACAAAAGAAGCAAGAAGATATAAAAATTTTGCTTGTGTTTTTCAATTTTCACCACCAGCCATTTTAAAAGTGCAATTTATTATATGAACATTTTAAGAAATCGAAAAAGAAAGTATGATACTTTTGTGGCTTTTGGAACCAGCAAAAGTGTTTTTTTGATTCATATCTTATATATAAAAACGAAGCACTCGATAAAATGATCCGCTAAAACTTGAAAACGGCTGAACCGATTTGGCCAGTCTTAGTCTTGAAAAATTCGTGCTAATCAATAGGTTGTCGGAAAGGTGAGATATTATTTCAAAATCGTGTAGAAACTTTACATTTTTAATTTGAAAATTTTTGTAGAAGCGTAATTTAAATAAAACAATGGACGGTGGCTAATACGTCGAATGTCAAACGTTTTGACAGATGATGTTCAATTGCGTTTAATAGGATGTCTTACGTTAATATTATTCAATTATGATTAAATTGTAGTAAGTAGTTTTTTTGTATTTTATTTAGTAAATGGGCCGCAAGTGTTACTAGAAACTCAATATATCAACTTTTTTGAAATGTAAATATGAAAACGCACTTTTTGGCAAATTTTTGTCAAACACGGTGCTCAGAAAGATCTCATTTGTATAATTATATACTCATTGGTATTTATAAAACATTTTCTAGGTTATATTATTTTTTATTTATGTTATTTATATTCAAGACCTAAATTTGGTATCGATCAAAAAGACATTTTGTCAAATAACATTTACCCAGTTATACTTTCCCAGAATTTATCGAAGAATAGATAGTAATATATGAAGGTCCGGGTTTAAAAGGTTCACCACCGATGTGTCAAAAAACCAGTAAAGTTAAGCATTGTTTAACAACAACATTTGAAAGTAGAGGGAAAAGGGTGTATAAGCAGCTATAACCTTGATTCTCATGTCTTTGCTATCGGGAGATAAACGATAATCTTTGAAAATCCATGATAAAAATATTTTCTTCCGTTGGTAGTTTTTTAGCATTAGTTAAAAATGTAATCATTTGTAAAAATGTAATACCTTTAAAATTAAAATGAGACATTAAACCTGCTTGATACCTGGCCGTTCCAAGTTACCCCGTCTATGGGGTAAAAAGATCTAGATAACAAATTAGATGAATTTATAGAATTTGTTTTATATTTATTTTAGCAAGTAGATATTAAATTGTTGTTAAATCTATCAAGGCAATTTCGTTAATGTATTTTTTTTTCATTTTTATTAGCTGGTACAAGTGGCAAAATAACTGTCCAAGATCTCTGGAAAAAGGCAGAGAAAGAATGTTCTGCACCAAATGAGAAAGATCCATTATTGTGTATGGATTTGATTTACATGCACACCTTATTAAAATCTGGTTATGGGCTAAATGACAATAACGATTTGGAGGTAAAATAATATTTTACTTTTTTCTTAAAATTGTTTCTAATTACTAAATTTCCATTAATTTTTTAGATGATTTTGAAGCTGGATGACCACGAAATTTCCTGGGTTCTTGGATTCGCATACAGTAAACTTGGTAATTGATTTTGTAATTAATCGATGGAATAAAATGTAAATATAGATTATGATCAACGAATAAAGTTTTATTATAGCATTTATAAAATGGGATTTTATTTCTATAAAATTAGAATTTTTTTATATGATGATATAATATATATATTTTAAATGAATTATGTAGGAAAATAAGCAAAATATTTTTATGTAGTTGGGCAAGTTCAATATTTCATTTATAAATTCATCTTAAGGTTCAATATCTGATTTCGTTTTCTACTTATTTACTAATAACAGTCACTATTACCAGAAACTAATAGAATTACAGCATCTAGTTTGTAAAATAAAACCAATAATCTAGAAATAATATTTAATTGGATTGGATTCGAAAAATGACATTTTGAGCACATAAATAATGACAAAAATGTCTAATTTATCAAAAAAAATTTAATACAAAAGTAGAGTAGTTCTATTCAAAATTGTATCAATTGGCACCATCAGCTCTACTATAATTTAATATTTAATTTAACTTTTACGATTTAAAATTAACTTCATCTAAAATATAATTTATTTTGTGTTTTATAAGCTTCCCGTAAGTTATACTAATCGTCCAAAAATTAAAAATTAAATTTTTGCATATCTTCACGTTTTAGAGGTTTCTAAACATTTTAGCATGAATCAGAAATAAATGGATGTGTGTGTGTGCACATGTGCGGATACAATTTTTTCGTCTACGATTTTGGGCGTATGGGTGAACCGATTTAAATAATTCAAAAAGCAATCGATTCCTATTGATAGAGGGTATGCTGATTAGTTTTTGGCAAAGACAGGCCCAGCCGTTTCGGAGAGATACGGAGCAAAGAATGTAGAAAATAAAATCGCGTTTTGAAAAAACGGAGTATCCGATTTGAATGATTCAAAAAATATTCAATTCGTAATGATGGGGAAAAGTGATGATTAGATTTTGGCAAAGGTAGGTCTAGCCGTTGCGGGAATACGGAGCTTAATGTGCAAGAAATTGCAGTTTTTGAGAGAAAAAAGCATCCGAATTGAACGGTTCAAAAACTTTCTGCTTGTGTTGATAAGACATTTGCTTTTGGGGAAAAAAAATATTTGACGATTTTTTTTTTGTATATTGAAAATAATTTAGATTTTAATTTTAATTCTGGCTAAAGTTCTGAAGCTTACTTATATACTTTAAATAAACAATTTTAACTTTGTAATTCAGTTTAATAACTCTTATAAATATTAAACAATCTTGCACTATTTATAATAATCTATTCGAAAACATTCAATATTCCTCGAACATTTAATTACTGTACGGGAAGTTCCAGCAATTTGCCTTAAGGCACGATACCATACACCCCACTAGTTAACTTTTATATTACTATGTATAAAAATAGATTTTAAATATTACATACAAAAAATAATTATTCATAAAATCGCTGTCAAATTATTTTAATCCACAATAATTCGCTAATGATCAAATTATTTTAATCCACAATAATTCGCTAATGATGAAGATTTGAAAATAATAACATATCAGAAATGTTAAATTCTAGTTCATAATATATTACTATATAGCATGTCGTCGTTATTGTACGACCATTATATTGTTATTAGGAATGCAAACAATAACTATGAACAATACAAATTGTTATCAACAATAAAGACGGCTTTGTTCGAAATGTTTTTACGATAACAAAGTCGATCATGTGATACTAGAAAATTAATAAACAACTCTACGGAGATTCAAATTCATTGGAAAAATTGGAAATATCGAAAATAAAACTGATAATAATGCTGAATACCGTTAAGACGATTGTAAGATCGCATTATACGCCACTTTCTCGCTTAAGACACGTATTTAGCGCATGTTGAAAAATCGTCTTAACGAGGTTACTTTATATCATTTCAGAGGTAATTGATGAGTGAAAGTTGCTATTTTGTAGCGTTCATATAAAATTTATAAACAATTAAAACAAGCAGTGATACATAAAATAACGCATTGAAAAATCAATTTTACTATTTTTATACATTATTCATAATTCATTGTTCATCCTCAAATTCTTTGAAAATTTGTATTTTTTAAAATAGTCAAACATTGATCAAAAAATGACATCTTTGTAAATATATTGGAATCTTTAAAAT
>NW_020539674.1:0-7606 GCF_003426905.1 Ctenocephalides felis
CTGCTTTTCTTTGTCATCTTTTGCCCAACAACCGGCTGTATCATTTCGTACAGGTGGATTTCTGATGCACGGCTTATTTCTAGACTTAATAGGACGCCAAATAGAATTGTCAAAACGATTAAGGTTAGACACGTAGTGGCAAATCCATTATCATTTAATTATTTAAGCTTAAGTTTTGAGCTTATTGTTCAAATTATTAAAAAATTTTTGTCTAAGGGTGCGTGGCAGTTTTGCCATTTTCGTCTGGCTTTTCGTTTATTGGCTATCAACTTCTTAATCTCCAAGGATATACCCGAATGGGACGATATTACAATATTAGGTGTTGCAAAAATAGATGATTCAAGAATAATTTTATTGAGTAATTCGATTGCAGCTTCAATTTCTGTCTCAGTCTTCAACCTTGTTGAATATTTATATTGCTTACAACTCTAGTACGAATTATTCTCCAGTTTGTCTTGTTATTTCAAAATCTTGGATTGCGAGTAAAATTTAATAAAGTTGTACTGATACTGACTAATATTGGAGAATGGTCAGAAGAAAGATCATAACTAGAATGTACTTCTGCGTAAGATGGGTTTATAACATTAGTATAAAAAAATCCAATAAATCAGGCTGTTTTTGGGATCGCTGGGCCAATACGTTGGAGAACCAGTGGGCAAGCAGAAATAACTGTATTGCTGAATAATATTAAATATTTGTCTTCCTTTGGGATTTATTAGTCTGGATCCCCAATGCGTGTGTTTGCTATTAAAATATCCCTCTACCAAGAACTTGGATCCTAAAGACTCGAAGAATTCATAAAATTTATCACTTTTATTGAATGTAAGGACAATAGACGACACAGATGGTAAGGTTGTATGATAGAAGTTTTTAGGATTACTGAAGTTGCTTGTAAAAATTCCTTTGAGTATTTTTCTAACTCGAAGTGCGCAATGTTTGATTTTATTATAATTGCTGTACCTCCATGTGCACTACCATCTGGATGTTGAGTATGGTAGTGGTTATAGTGAGGAATATATAAATTTGAATATTGAGTGAAATGCGTGAAATTTAAATATTGATTCACTAAAAGGATATCAATTTATTTTCTTTTAAAAAAGCTTCAGTTCGTTCTTATGGGGGTCAAATCGTTTGAGTTCCATAAGCATATTCTAATTTAGCCATTATTTGAATTTATTGATGATGGTTGATAGCATATTTAATACCATCGAGTTTTGTTACATCAATTGACTGAACATGGCTTTAAATTCATGTTGTTTAAATTCGATTGTGACCTTTCATAGCCTGGGTATATGACAAATGATTAGTGGTGGCGATTCTGTATGTTTTATTAGTAGAATTTATATTTCTATTATTTGATTGGTAATTATTATTGACTGGAGAAGTATTTTGTGCAGCATTATTGGCTTTACTTACTTTTTAATAATTTGGGCATCCTTTATAATTTGCAGGATGTGGACCAGAGCAGTTACCACAAACTGCTGGCTTTTTGCATTTAGATGTTATATGATTATCTCCACATTTGACACAGACATAAAGCCGGTTACACTAAGCTTTTGTGTGTCCCTAAATATGACACCTACTGCATTGTACGATGATTGACCTTTGGGGTGGCTCAAAATGTATTATTTGATTTAATATTTTTGTCAAATTAAAAATTGTGGAATTTAAGTGTTGGGTTCCAGATCGATATAAAACATATTAAGCGGCATTTTAGTATTGAAATGTGTAAGACATTTGTAATATTACGTACTTTATGTCCTTGCTTTTCAATTTCACGTTTAATGTCTCAATACTACTCTGTATGATCATTCGAATTTGATCTGATAAGTATGAAGTTGTGCTTCTGTTCCGCAAAAGCTTACAAATGTTCTATAGTCTTCCGCCGAAGACATTAATTTTAATTATGTTATTAGCCATAATTTTTGTTGAATGTATATATATACATATATATATATATATATATATATATATATATATCTTATGAATAAAAATGGAGCTCTCGATCAAATGATCCGGTAAAAACGCGAAAACGGCTAAACCGATTTGCCCATAGTCTTGAAAAATTCGTGCCAATCCAGATATTCGGAAAGGTGAGATAATATTTCAAAATCGCGTAGAAACTTTACATTTTTTAATTTGAAAATTTTTGGTAAACAGCGCGGTATTTAAAATGGCTTCCTACACAATATATTCATGATCTCAGATGGTACATCTGTGCCTACTCATATGTCAAATGGTTTTGACAAGTTGAAACAGATTATGTTCAGTGTTAGATAGCGTTGTTATTCTTTTAATTTTAACATTTAATTATTATAGAAAAATATATAATTTTAAATGTTAATAAGAATGCTTATTTTGATTTTATATGAAGTTTTTATTTAATTCTCAAGTGACCATTTGTTTGCTCAAAACATTTCTGAATTATATTATAATTGCATTTAGGTTATTCAAATTAAGATCCAAAATTTGGAATTCATCGAAGGGGACACTATAGACATTTTTGTCTAATCACTTATTGCGAGTTAAAATAGACAGCGATATTTAAATAAGAAATTGAATTAAGGGGGTGTTCTTTTTTTGTTACAAAACATGCAAGGTATTTGTTTTTGTTTTTCTCGAAATGTATTTATCATAAAGACATGCGGTTTTTTTTAAAAAAAAATTACAAAATCATAGAATATTAAGAATTTTTTTTTTTTTTTTTTTGTTTCGCCGTCATTATTTAACCAGAGGGCGCCAAAGTGGGCATTGCAAAATCGATCTCGTTTGCGGTGCCACAGATAAATCCGTTGCGCATCGCCTGAAACAAAAAAAAAACCAAACTACGTTGAAGAAGTTTGAAACCAGTCCCCCTACCAAAATGAAAGAAAAAAAGCAAGAAGGAAAAAAATGGCAGCTATTAAAAAAAAGTGTCCAAAAAAGCCTTTGTTTTGGGACGAGAAGGTTCGCAAAATTTTTTTGCGTAATGTTATCAAGTTGTTTGAGGTAGGGGACTAGGTATTGCAGTGGTGAACAAATTAAAAAAAAAATGCAAGTAAATCCGACTTGTAGTTTTTTTAATTTGTGGCACCGCATTGAGAAAAGTCAATTTGAGAAAAACGTATTTAAAGTTTTTAATATAATGTACTAAATACACCATTTAATTTATTGTACGAAATACACCATGGTGTTCAAAGATGCTGACACATTAAAAAGGTCATGTGCATGAGGTATTATAATGAAAAAGAGGCAGCTGGCATACAATAGCTCGCGGAACGAAAAAAAAACGCTTTCAGAGGATCATACGTATAGATATATATATATATTTATAACTTCTTCAAAAAAATAGATATTGAGATGATTTTTTTAAAAAAATAATTCTAAGGTTTGTAGCTTTCATAATATCAAAAAATTTTGAAAACCGAAACAAAAAAATATAAAAAAAGAACAACCCCCTTAAAACACAGATAGTAATTTTGGAAATCATATTCATGAAAATTTCAATTATGTGTACATACAAATACAAGATCTTCGGAAACGAAATTGTTTGAAAAATGCTTATAAAGATCACATATGATATGTGACATCAACATAAGTACAGTTTAATTAGATGTGGAGTAATCCTTACAAATATTTACAGTACAATCTATTACAATACAAATTCTTCATTACGATATTAGAATGAGTTTTGTAGTTATATGGTCCATGACTTTTATATTTTTAGGGTTTAATAAATTTCACAGAAAGCAACAAATATCACAGAAAAATGGAAGGTATCAGCAGTACGAACTTGCAATATATTACATGATTTCATCATCCAAATAGGCCTTCTAATGCATAGAAAGAACTTTTTCCTGCATTCCAATTTGCAATGCAAAAATCAAAATAGTTAGACATATTCCACATGATAATAATAAAATTTTTACAGATTTTTCCTTATATTGTTCAGATATTAATGCTGTTATTGATCGGGTTTTTTTGGTGATAACAAAGATGCCACTAATTTGGATACACGGTTGCAAAAGAGGAAAATCAAAATAAACATATTGAAATTCATTACAATATGTACTCATGTTGAAAATGTACATATGTTCAAGCAAATTTATAAAGATAAAATGTCCATTTTATATAGCTATATAACAATCCGGGGTAAAACGTTAAAATGGCTGTACGGATTGAGTCCAGTCTTAGTTGCATAATTTTATATTCATTAGTATTTATAAAACATTTTCTAGATTATATCATTATTTTATTTAGATTATTTAAATTAAAAACCTAAATTTGGAATCGATCAAAGGGGACATTTGTCGATAACTTATTTCCAGATATAACAGACCACTACTTAAATAAAAAGATTCGTATGATAATATAACTTTGGAACACACACGTGTAAAAATGTCAATGCACAAAATTACAAGTTCTCTAGAATAAAATATTTTGATTATAATGCTCGCATTCAATTCAATGTATCGACAGTTGGGGGTACTACAACAAGGATAGCAGAAAAATGATTCACTACAATTTTGAAGACCTATTCTGAAGGAATTCCTTTCAAACGATATGTCAAAATCTATGCATTTAGACACAGTCAGGTATCGTTCATGTTTTATTAAATCACTCTACAAATTGAAAAAGATGAAAAACTTCAACAATCATTGGATAATGCAATGTAAAATATAGTTCACTAATGGTTATTTTCCACTAATTTTGAAGAAGAATAAACTGGAAATTTTCTATGAATTTATCGAAGAATGGATAGTAATATATGAAGATCCGGGGTTAATAAAGTCCACCACCAATATCTCAAAATCATTATATCTGAAGTGAATTTAAAATTGTGTTCCTCTGAAATAGATTTTCTAACTATAAATAACGCCAAAATTCAAAATAAACAAAAAATTGAAAACTCTTTGAATATTTTTTGTTAATGAAGCATTCGATATGACATCAAACATTGTAGTCGACCCAGTTATTTCCAGCGCTTTTCTTTCAAAAATCGGCGTAAATTCCAAATCAATTATCTTTACTCTATTTCTAACACAGCACTCTCTAACGTTATCTTATCTCTCAAAAATACCTACTCTTGTGGTCCGGATGGAATACCATCGGATTTTCTTAAATCATTTTTTCCATTTTTTAGTGATAAACTTTTATTATGTTTCAACAATGCTATCAGTGAAGGTTCATATCCTAATCATTTCAAACATTCAAAAATTAAACCTCTTCATAAAAAAAGTCCTACTGATATTATTAATAATTATAGGCCCATTTCTTTGTTGAACACTTTTAATAAAGTTTTTGAAAAAATATTGTATAACAGACTTAATAACTTACTGTCAGCAAATAATATTCATTTTAAAAATCAGCACGGTTTTCGTCAAAACCGCTCAACTTTTCATTCAATTTACACATTGGTTCATAATATCATTAACCCTTTTGAAGAAGGTTCTTATTGCGTGACAGTATTTTGTGATCTTTCTAAGGCTTTCGATAGCATTTTCCATGAAATCCTTAATAATAAATTAGAAAAATAGGGTGTGCGTGGTTTACCACTTCAACTATTCACATCTTATCTATCTGGCAGAACACAACCAGTTTATCTTGATGATCAAGAATCCACAGTAATATCTAATAAGTTAAATATAAAACTCGGAGTCCCACAAGGCTCTATTTTTGGTCCCTTATTATTCTTAATTTATATTAATGATTTGCCAAATTGTACCGATCTTTGCAAATTTATTCTTTTTGCCGACGGTACAAGTTTAATTATTAAAGGAAAATCTTTTGAGAAAGTCAGTTTTAAACTAAACCAATCAATGATTGCAGTTTTAATTGGTTCAACTCTAATAACCTTTTACTTAATAACGATAAAACTAAAATAATGTCGTTTCGAACAGTGAATAGGATTAATAACGAAATCAATTCCCTGATTATTAATGATGTCTTCTTCAATTTTTCTGCCGTTTCTAAATTCCTAGGAATTATATTTATTCGTCATTAATACCTAAACTTTCCAGAACTTGTTTCTTGTTGAGAGTGCTTAAATCTAAAATTAGTTCAAATTGGCTTTTTTCTATCTATTACTCTAACTTCTACTCGCATTTGGTCTATGGCATTCAATTTTGGGGTTTTTCAGCATCCTTAAAACATGTTTTCAAGCTTCAGAAAAGAGCACTAAGAATCATATTCTCGATGGTAAGTTGTAGAAATATTTTTCAGAAGTATTGTTTGCGCCAGAATCTGTTAGATGTCGCCAGAGAATATTTTTAATATTCAGACAACACTTTTTTCTCTGGCAATCCTCAAAGATTTGGATGTAATAGCTGATCTGACGGGTGAACAAGCTCTCTCGCGTTGTCTGGTCACGGACACCGTTTTACTTGTACTTTTCATATGAGTTTTTGTGATATATTTCGATCATTACTTATTACTTAATGAAATAAATACCTTTTAATCAGTGCAAGTGTTACTTATTTGTGTTTTGAAGTTCATTTCTTCCTCAGAATCCGAATTTAAAGCGAACTGAGATATCCGAACTTGAAGCCGCCATCCGACTGGACCGCCGAGCACGTAGAGAACGTCGAATATTTTACTTAATATATTCAATAATATCAAATCCTCGGAATAGTTATTGAGTCAAATTCAATTAGCTATTCCGAAAAGGTCTAACCAACCCCCATTCGTAACATTGTTCCTTCGAGCCGGATCCTAATTTTGATTAGGATTTATTGAATATATTAAAATAATAAAATCCAAGATGGCACCTAAATTTGACGTGGGTGCCGAGATTAACCGATTGACAGAAGAGCGAAATGTATTTTTCAATAATGCAAGAAACGTATGACATTTCTCAACAAATTACCACCAACGGCAAGTAAGTTAAAATTTCTTGAAAAATTACACCTTATTGAAAATGCACGAGAACAATGCATAAAATTAAGCGACGAAATAAACAAATTAAGACATTTAGAGGATCCGAGTTTTGTACCTGAGTATGCCGACATAAGGGCCTTGGAAATTTTGTGCTCAAAAATCAAACATATAGAAAAAATGTTGGATAATCAAAATATAAGTAATTCGTCAATACCGGACAGTGTTCCAAATCATCATTTACTATCCATAGAAGTTCCAAATTTTCCGACGATATACAACAATGGCCTTTATTTTATGAAACCTTTAAAGCATTAATTCATGAAAATACAAGATTAGATAACGTATCCAAATTTCATTTTTTAAAAGGTGCGTTAGAAGGTTCGGTATTAAAATTTTTTAATTCCATACTACCAACTGCAAATAATTATCCGATTTTATGGGAAGCACTATTAAAAAAATACCAGAATAAACGATATTTAGCCACCACTTACTTTAACAGCTCTTATCGTTTAAAACTATTACATCATCACAAATAGATTTATTTCTGGAACAATTCGATACAGCTGTACAAGCCCTTTCACAATTAAACCTTCAAGATGCATTTGACTTATGATAACGTCTATGGCATTCTCAAAACTCGATCCCGGTCTGCAAGAAAAATTTGAACATTCTTATCAAGGAGAATTTCCTAAATACCAAGACCTCCTCAAATTTCTCCATAAGTCGCAACAAGCGAAAAATCAAGTTTATG
>NW_020539675.1:0-15444 GCF_003426905.1 Ctenocephalides felis
TTTTTTTCATAGAGTAATTATAATTATGACATATGTTTAGAGGTGGATCATTGGTTTTATATTATCCTGAATCTAGTAGTAAATCATTGACTTCTAATATCTTAATAATATTGTCCAGGATCTACAGATCAATTTTTATTCTAAGTGTATCTAAACCGAATCCATAGGCAGGACTGATCCACTTCCCGAATTTCTTCAATATTTGATCTATATATTGGCATAGTTAAGGAATATTAGAGCAAAATACTGATTAACTATATTAGCGGCTCTATCCCGTAGTTCGGCAACACCGTAATTGGAAAAGTTATAGTTTTCGCGCGGCGCTTTGACGGGCGTTTGATTGCTTTACTTGGGAGCTCTCGAGTTTTCCGTTACATTATAATTAACCTAGGAAAAACCGTCAAATAACCGATATCTTCTTGGCTTCAGCAAGCGACTGGGAAAGTGATCTTTGGTGAATGTCGATAGTATAGTTATTAGAGTGGTCCTTAATATGGAAATTTTTGAATTTCCTTGCTCCCAGGAGCTCAAATGGTTCCAAATTGATAAAAAAAATTCTAAAAGTTTTAGCTCTTAATATTAGCTTTAAGATAGAGCGCAATTCAATCAAAGTTTTGTATGGAATTACCATGGAAAAAATTTCAAATTTTTTAAAAATGTCTCGATTTAGCACACTATTACTTTAGGTAATCGAGGTAGTTCGATTTAGCACACTATTACCTTTACATTAGGGTTTATACAAAAACCGACATTTCAGAAAACCGGTTTTCGAATTTTAAATTTCCCAGAAAACCGGTTTTAACCGGTTTTCGAATTTTATATAAAAAATCAATTTTTGTTCGAATATTATGTAATAACAATAAAAATATCGGCAAATTTAGTGTGATTTAAAGCAGTTTTTGACCGAATTTATTTAATGTTCAATTTTAGGAAAAGTAAACAAATTTATTTTAATTTTAATTAGTAGAACAAAGAAATAATAGTTGATGTGGATTAAATGACTTTGAAAATGATTATTCGTTATTCATGCATCATTTTCACATATAGACTATAAATATGTTTATAATAGTGCAATAAAAGAGTTTGAATAAATAAAAATAATACATTTTAAATAAAAAACTTTTAACTTTTAATTAAATAAAAAATTAGGTACATATTGATACATAATTGTTAATGTCAATATTAATTCTAAAAACAATTAAATAAGTTTATTCTATTCCGAACAATTTTAATTAATTAATTTCAAATATTTAATTATTTTTTAGTTAAATGAAATATGATTTCTAAAAGCTGAGCGCGCCTATCAATTTGTTATTTAGAAGTGTCCTTTGTTTACTCATAAAATTTCGACAAATTTTCCGAAATAGAAAATACTCTCTCACTTGCAACCGAACTAAAGTGTGATATAATAATTCTGGAAATTTTGTTCTTTTATTTTGGCTTGTAGGGCTAAAACTCTTTTTTTTTAAATTTGAGTAGAGCAATTGACTCCTTCAACAAGAAGTCGCATTGATCTAAATTAATCCATTGATATAATAATCTAAATTAATATATACATTAGACAAAAGATAACACAGAACCTTTCTGGGATAGAATAGACTGATTTATACAATAAAACCGTTTTTTTTCGTTAAAACACCGGTTTTCGAATTTCATAATTTTCATCAAAAGATCGGTTTTCAAAACCGGTTTTTGAAAACCGACAAACCTACTTTACACCAATATAAAATCATAATTGTGTAAAAGTAATAATATAATATTAAATATTTTTTGCTGTTGTATACCATTGAAAGAGGTCATTTACGGACAAGGATTATTGTATACAGAATATAGAATTCAAAATTGCATTATTTTAGGACATTTTATACCTAGATAGTTATAAAATTGCCTGCGAGACAAAAAAGGCTCAGCTTTTTTCGACTCAAATCTTTGTATTAGTACAAAATCACGAAAAAGTCTGTGGTAACAGATTAAATATCAGTGTAGAAAAGTCGGATATGACAATATCTCCGATACAATTCCGCTCAAATTCACTCCGAGGTAGAAGTTGTATCGGACTGATAACTCTGGAGTAAGTTACCCATCTCTAGATATATTAGTTAAACAATATAAAGTAACTAAATATTTTCTAACGTGCAGAATTTTTACTTCTGCGTCTCTAATTTCCCAAATACACCTTCGTCTGATTATTTCTCCATTGGAGTTATGTCGTGTCTATGTATTTTAAATTCCATGTCGAATGCAGTAGATAGGAGTTCTCTCCATTTCAATAGGTATTACTAGTGACCGGACAGACTGGATATAGGAATTTGAATAACGCGGACGCGCGCATTACACAGGATTATTATAGTAGGTACAATGCATCATGGATCGAGGTGGTGCATTGCTAAAATGCAATCCCTAAAAAGGGGTCAACTGCGACCAAATGAACGAGCAAATTATATGTGAGCAGATAAAAGATAATTTAGTTAATTATAATTGAAGCAATCAGTCTAAATTAAGGTGACCATATTTTTTTAAGTCAATTTTTAGTTATGCTAATCCGGGACAGGGGGGGAGCTCTGGCTTTAAAATAACAAATGCTATTTAAGGATACACTAAAAAATCAGTTTTTTATATTAACCAATTTTCCTAATCGAAATTGCTGACTTTTAGTAAGAACTATTTTATTCAAATATATGTAATACATACTCTTATATCTGCTTTATTAGTGCAGTAAACGGAGCATTTTAGGTCTGAATTTTTTTACTCTGCTCCGAATTGAATGAAATTTTGGAATTAGGTTCATCTTACCCTCAAGTTCAAAAGTGAAAATAATTCGGGTTGCGCCATCACATGTAACAGAACTCTGTTTAAAGCTTATGTTGAGCACTATAAAACCCCGAAATGCATAAAATGCAAAACCTCGACACTAGATGGCTTTAAATACAACAATTAAATCTTGAACGAAATAAAAAACGACTTTGCTCCTTCAAATCTTGCTTAATATTTTTCCTAGAACACTTTATGTAATATATATCTATTATGATTTTCATTGACATTATTTTGTTCATAAGTTCAAAAACTATAAGAGACATTTTTTTCTTATAATTAGTTCTTTTATCGATTTCCGACGTTATTTTGAAAAAATGTAATTACACAATTGAGAAGGGGTGTCATCCCCCCGGGGGGTAATGGCGCAACCTGAATTGTTTTCACTTTTGAACTTGAGGATAAGATAAACCTAATTCCAAAATTTCATTCAATTCGGAGCACAGTAAAAAACTTCAGAGGTCATACCCTTTTTTCCTCTCCGTTTACTGCACTATTCTATATTTTTCTTCTGTTTGAGCCTTGTATAAACTTCTATTATTGTTCGTTTATTTTTATAATTTTTAGTTTACTTATTAGTTTTTGAAAATTTGGGACTACCCGGGTCAGCAGTTTTAAATCCGGGACAAATATTGTTTTTAAAAAAATTCAGGAAACAAGGCCGAAATCCGAGAGTGTTCCGGCCAAACCGGGACGTATGGTCAACTTACCGAAATAGACAAATTGTTACAACTCTAGGAATAAAAATCCTATTCAAAACTTTTTAGTTGATCAACATTTGATCAGATACATTTGTTCCAACCTGAGTTTTTTTGGGTGGAATATTTGTGCATATAATTTTTTTATGCATGAGGAAAAACTTGTGAGGGCGGGATCGTGACTCTGGACAAACTGACATCGTGCAACAGCGATATCTATTCTCACTTGGAATATAGATTGAATATATGTTTTTAATGGAAATGGCCCATTGTGGGCACTGCGGTGTGAAATGACAGTGGGAAATCTCAAACACTATTTTTCCTTGATTCGAGTTAGAGTATAACTCAGCTCACGGACCTGCCCTAGGGCAGTACTGACCATTATAAATTTGCTCAGGTCATAAATAATATTATTGAAGTAACATGTAATTCGAGAATCAATATATATCGTGAATCATGTAGTTGCTGTAATTATTTTTTTATGGTAACGGAATAATTAAATTACTGTTCTACAAATTATTCTCATTATTAGTTCCATTAGATAGACTGGGTATATAACTTTTTAATAAATTACCTAGCGATTTTTATTTTAATTACTGAATTAAAAATTAAGAATATTTATTGCTTTATTATAATATTGTTATTTTCTTTATTTAAGGTTGAAGAGGAATGCTGTTGAGATATTCAGGAACCTGAAATCCGCGGCACAGGGCACAGAAGTTAAGGTAAGAAAAATTAATTAAAAACCATTTTTAAGTGAGGTACAAATATATGTTTTTAACAACTATTATTCATAGAGAAAGTATGCAAGAAGTTTATTTGCAATCTGAAAAAGTGCATTAACAAAGTTATAGATAGTAAAGATCATTCATAAGTTTATAGGGTGGCATATTGAAGCCTAAGCAATCTTTTTATATATTATATTATGTAAAAAATATTTACCTAGTAGTATTAAATGTGATGATTTTTTATCTTACGGCTAGTAGCATCGTAAAATGTATAAAGCTTCACGCCTAATTATGTTCAAACATTTTATGTATCTCGGTTCCAGTGAGATTTATTCTAAAATGTATATACATTGAACTGTAATAACAATTCGAATCATTATTTTGTTTAATAATTACAAAACGCGTTGCTAGTTATATGTAGGTTACGCGGACATCGGAAGTGCTTACTGTTGGATTTTGTAATTAGGTTGTAAACAATAAATTAGTATATAAGAGTTAGACAAAAGTTAGACAGTCAGTCAAACTTGGAGTAAGACTCGGAGTCAAGCTCAGAGTCAAACCTGGAGAGAAGCTTGGAGTCAAGCTTGGAACCAGACATAGTATTCAATAAAATGTAGTCTTTGCTAATATGATAACCAAAAGGTTATCAATAAATATTAATTGTAAAAATAGTGAATAATAAAAGTATCATTCAAAGTAAGAAGTGTGTTTGCAAATTACTATCAATCGCTGTTCGTCCTAAGGGCCTTTCACACTACCAGTGGTCTCTGGAGAGTCCACATCACAAATATAATATTTTAACAACTATTCAACTGTTTACCGCTCGGGTCCAGCCTATCATTACAATTCCTGGTCGTACTGGTGATCCAGAACCAACCTCCCAAATACACAACCACCAGCCAGGACAATTCATGGTGGCTTAGCGGTTTTTTCCCTCGTAGCGCTGAAGAGTTTTCTGAAGGAGACATCGAGTTCAAAGCTGCCACAACTCGACAAACCGAACGATCATTCGCAGCACAAACTAAGGGATGGTGGCGCCTACCGAAGAACTTTAGAACGAACGCGAGACTACGACTAACTTGGACATAACTATCTCATCGGATTCAAGTAAGCAAATCAAAATTTAATCATATCTCAAGATGGAACCCATTTTTGAAGAAGCTAGAGAAGGTAAAGATAATAGTATAGAAATAAATAAATTTAGAATTCAATTAGCAATTAGCACTATACCCGAATTCAATGGCAATTCAGATGACCTTTATAGATTTTTAAGTACTGTAGACTCAATTTTAGATGATGTAGATTTTAAGACATACAAATTTATATCAAAAATTGTTATTTGTAAATTAAGTGGACCAGCTTTTGATTGCATTAGACGGGCTGATTATCAGTTATGGAATAATGTCAAACCTATTCTAATTAAACGTTTTAAAGATAGAAGGTCCATAGCTGAGTTACATCACGAGCTAGCAACAACAACTAGAGAAAATGGGGAATCGATTGAGAAGTTTGCAGAGAAACTTGAGAGTTTGCTTACGTTAATAAACAACGAATGCTATTTTACACAAAATGAAATAGCGTATCCATCATATTGTGACTTGGCTTTGGCAGTTTTTGTTAGAGGCCTACCATTGGACTTGAAAATTATAGTTAAAGCAGCCAAACCGGAAAATTTGAAAGATGCTGTGCACATTGCTGCAAAGGAAGAAAAATATTTAAACATCAGATCTGATAAAAAATACAATCCATTCGTCACTTGCAGATACTGCAAGAAAAGGGGACACCACATTAACCAATGTCGAAAACTTACAAATAGGAAAAGAGATGACAAACTTAGAATCTACAATGGTGGAAATGACGATAGAATGGACTACGAAAGTAATAAGGATCTGAAATATACAACAACATATGATGATACATACAAGGCATTCATAACAACTAAAGAAGAGTCCGAAGAGTCCGGAGAATCCGAAGAATCCGAAGAACAAGAAGAATCCGAAGAGTCCGAAGAATCCGAAGAACAAGAAGAATACAAAGAAGAAAGTTTGACTCACAACACCAAAATAGAAGAGTTGACGACAATCGCTGCAAATTCATACGAAGAAGAAAAGGATCTATATGTGGCCGAAGATATGGAACAAACCATACGTGCAAATTCATACGAAGAAGAAAAGGATCTATATGTGGCAAAAGATATGGAGCAAACCATACGAACAAATTCATACGAAGAAGAAAAGGTTCTGAACATATATGTGGCACAAGATGTGGAACAAACCCAAGATGAGGTTTACGACATGAAAGAAATTAATGATAAACAAGAAGAAATAAGAATACTTATTGATGAAGGACCAGAATATATGAAAACTATTCCCATTAAAATAAAGAAGAAGAAGAAAAAGAAAAGAAATATTAAAAGAAGAAAAATTAATGATGAAATTATAGAAGAAAATAATCAAGAAACCAGGGAATATAAAGTTAATATGATAAGAAAATTACCTTCACAACGAAAATTGTCAATAAATGAAAATATAGCCACTATGACAGATATGTTCAACCGTAATAATATGAATTTGAACACAAATGAGAAATATGCACATTTACAAAGCCAAAGCAGCAGAAAATTAATATCGTCGCAAACACATGTAAAGAAGAGAAACATTCCCGATTTTATTATTTTCAGAACAGCACCAAAATTGTTTAATTATAAATACCGGAAGAAAATAAAAACTCGCCAGGTGTAAACACAATAGTAACAACGCAAGTCATTCTGTTTGGTTGACACATAAGCGAATTCTCATATTTCAAAGCAACATTTGTTCAATTTTGATTACCCAGCAAATTTCGAATATATCAAGTATCAAGTAACAATACAACGTAAATTAAAATTTTCATTAATTACTATTTATGATTTAAATTATCAAATGCAAGATTCTTTACGCCATTATTAATTTCTTGGAGATTTTAAAGACATTTTTCAAATTATGATTTTTATGCTCTATTGATATAAAAGTTTTTGAAAAAAAAAAATATTTTGCATCATTTATGGTAAGTTGTTCGAAACATATTTTGTTTTACCGGAATAACATTTAAATTTCAGTGATGCCTTTACATAATCAGCGACCATCTAATTTGTATTCAACTGCTGATTTTTTTTTTATATGTATGTTATTAAAGATTTATTAATGTAGAGATAAAAATATAATTATTATAAGATTTTTTTTTCAGAGCACATTATTTGTAAACATATTCTAACAGTAATGACACTTTTGAGGACAAAAGTTTTTAAGGGCCGAAGGAAGAAGAGATGGAACTCATTTTTTTCAATTTTTTCTTAATTTTTATAGTTTTCCGAGGACGAAAAACTTTTGAAGAGGGAGGTTGAACTGTAATAACAATTCGAATCATTATTTTGTTTAATAATTACAAAACGCGTTGCTAGTTATATGTAGGTTACGCGGACATCGGAAGTGCTTACTGTTGGATTTTGTAATTAGGTTGTAAACAATAAATTAGTATATAAGAGTTAGACAAAAGTTAGACAGTCAGTCAAACTTGGAGTAAGACTCGGAGTCAAGCTCAGAGTCAAACCTGGAGAGAAGCTTGGAGTCAAGCTTGGAACCAGACATAGTATTCAATAAAATGTAGTCTTTGCTAATATGATAACCAAAAGGTTATCAATAAATATTAATTGTAAAAATAGTGAATAATAAAAGTATCATTCAAAGTAAGAAGTGTGTTTGCAAATTACTATCAATCGCTGTTCGTCCTAAGGGCCTTTCACACTACCAGTGGTCTCTGGAGAGTCCACATCACAAATATAATATTTTAACAACTATTCAACTGTTTACCGCTCGGGTCCAGCCTATCATTACAATTCCTGGTCGTACTGGTGATCCAGAACCAACCTCCCAAATACACAACCACCAGCCAGGACAATTCAACATATATTATATTATATTATATATATATATATATATATATATATATATATATCTGAAAATCCCAGAACATATCAAAGCGCAGATTTCAGCATATTTTCTGTTTGAATACTGAACATTATTTAAATAGCTAACACTTTTGCAAACGTAACCCAAAATTATAATGACATATTTATCTACGCCATTTATATATATATATATATATATATATATATATATATATATATATATATGACATATGATATATATATATATACGTATAAATGATTTTCTTGTTCCCAGAAATCAACCCAAGTGATATACAAAAAAGACACCATAAAATAATTTCAATTTTTTTATAAATAATGCGCCTTTGTGGATAGTACTCTCAGGTACATAAAATTGCTTTTTAAATAACATTAGTTTAATAAAACAAATTTTTATATATTTCTATTAATTTCATAAATCGTTTCATTAATTTTTATATTCCTTATTATATTAGTAATTTTTTTTTCTGGATGTTTTATAACAAGTTGCAAAATAAATACCGTCGGATATGATTTTCTTACTTAATTTTTTTCATTATAAAACTATCAAGTATTTTGCCATTTTACAGCCCCGATATTTACAACCCCGTTGGGGTATTTACCCCTTTGACGAACCCCATTTGACGAACCTTGTCAACATACTTTAGCAACATTTTAAAATACAAGAAGGGCTTCTCAAAGATAACAAATTTTGAATTCATATTTCGACAAAAAGTCTTGATTCTTAAAAACTTGGTGCGATTATGTTATTATTTTTGTCTCTGGTTCAAGAAATGTTATTTACAATTACGGCACAGAAGCTTAAATCAACAAAATTAAGAAAAATTAACCGCAATTTCCAAGAAATGGTTAGATTTTCACCAAAGAATTAGGTTGTACTCAAAGACTCATAATTTTGTATCTACGTGAAAGATTTTTTTCATGACTGCTATGATCAATGCGTCAAGCTACTACGACTTGATGTTAGGTTTTGGGACACCCTGTATATATATATATATATATATATATATATATATATATATATATATATATATATATAATATTTGATAGATGAATCTACATATCAAAGATAAAATCATTTGTACGTTTCACTTAACAAGCAATTAGCAAGGGAACAAGCTGGAATTGAATTTCACGTTTCGCTTATATCGATGTTAATATTCTTGTATGCATTTGCGGTTACGATTCAATATGCACCCGAATTATATTCTCTCTTCCCACATTATATTATGTTATGTTATCAATGCAGATAATTAAATCATATCATGATTAATGATCATCACCAATAATATTCGCTTAATTGAAGCTAGGAACTTGAAAATTAAAATTGGATGTTAGTAGCATTTTGCCCTAAAGCAAGTTGAATTGATTAGAATTGAAATTTTAGGAACTCAAAGATTATATGACTTGACCCATTATTCCATTATTTCACACATATGCACATACCTACTAGAATAAAATAGAAAACACTCTATTTTGGTCTCGATCGATTCAGAATTATTTAGAATTTTGAGGAAACATAGAATTAGCAAATCGGATTTTCTGGCGTAAATCAACTTTTCCTGGAGAAAGATGATTAAATAGATTTGTTTCTCTAAATTATTATACAAAAAGCTTTTGTCCATAAACTTTTTGAACAGATTTCATTTAAAATTACTTTCAAAATATAATACATGAGAATTATTGTTTGACAACAATTCAAGTTAGTTTTCACTTGAATCACTATTTTCTTTGATTCATTATACATATATATATATATATATATATATATATATATATATAATTGCACCTTGATTTCAAATTTTAAGTGGATTAATTTGTCAAATGCTGTTCATATGTGTATTATTCAAAATACTATCAACAAACTAAATATTTCGTATCCAATGCCAATAAAAGAATTTTTGAGACGATGCAACTTCTAAATATTTTTTTGAATGAGTAAATTTATTTTCTGAATTGTAAAATGATTTAGTAATGTACGACAAAATACGCGATGCATAAGTTTAAAAAATTGATGTGTCAAATTGATTGATTGGATTGATATATAGTTTCATCTGCCAAACTATACACTGTATTTTATATAATTTTAATTTCTGTCACATCTCAGCTACTTTTCGGCAATAATAATATAGACATTATATTTTTCTTCTTCATAATCAAGAATATGTTATATTCTAATTTTGTCTAGGCTCATAAGTGAATTGAAATTTTAGGCAGACGATAGTTCTCATTTGTCAAAATATTGACATGTCATTTTTTGCATTTTTTCATTTATTTTTACAATATCACTAGATTTTTATAAGCATTTACATCCTGAAAAACGGTCTTAACAAACTTCAAAAAGATTTACCAAAGTACGAATAACATCCGACTTACATCAGTACAGAAGAATTATATGTATAAGATATAGCTATTTTATGTTTCATTTCTTTTTTGTCAAACCGTTGTTTCCATTTTAATGATGCTTATGTTTTCGTCTCCATTAACAAGATAAATGTGTTCTTATATCAAATTATGTGAACACTGCGCTGTTTTACTATGAAAAACTTTTTTAGGTTTTTTCCTACTCAACATCTTCTGTTTAGCTTCCAAAATTTATTTATTTTAGACATTTCATTGATAGTATAAATTATCAATCAATATCTATTTCTAGCTAGCATTTTTGTTTACTTTTGAATTATTATTTTTATAATTCAGACAGTAAAAAATAATAAAATTTCTTAGCAAAAAAGTACAAATGTTAAATTAAAAGATTATGAAAATAAAAATGATTTATATTATATATAGGTAATTTTCAACGAAAATGTAGCCTGTCGAATAATAAAGAATATAACATTTTTATTAGAGAATAAAGGTAGAGAAAGTAATTTATTTTTGCTGTATATATTAAAATGTCTTTAAAGACACATCTTTGATATTAGAAAAAATATTACACTTGTAACGATTAATTTATATTTATGATTTTTGTTTTGTTTTTTAATTATAGCATTTTAATAAATTTTTTTCATATATTGCTCAATTTCGAAGTAATCGCACAAACGATGAATCGAATCAAGAAACAAAACGTTTGTGAAACACTAAATAAACTATAAATTACAAATCAGTTTTTTTTAATTTTTGGACAGATTTCATAACTTTTTTAATTTTTCATTTACATTTGCAACATTTCTATAACAATGTAACTTTTATGAAAAAGCAACACAATTACACGTTGGAAAATTTTAATTAAAACCATATATAATTAATGTTTTGCAGAAGTTTGCTTTCACATCAGCTAATAGATGTTTTACTAATCCATCATCCGTGTGCATGTCGCCGAGTTTTTATGCTGCTAATAATTAATTAAGGTTATTATACAGAAAAGTTATTTAATTAATACACTTTATACGTTCTCATATTGTCGGTTTGAAGGATGAAATTATAAATATTAGGTTGTCAAATATCTCCCTTCCGCTTTTTTGCAATTGGTTTATAATACAAAAAGGCGGAAGGGAGATATTTGACAACCTATTATTTTTATGCTTGATACGCGAAATTTAATCATTTTTGATAAATAAAAAATCGAATATTAATCATATTAATTATATTAAGTAACCAATAAATAAGTTACTTAACTATTAATGTATTTTGCAAAATATTACTTATTCTTTACATTACTAAATACTTACATAATTTGTAAAATTATTAACATACTGAAGAAGAAGAAGTTTATGTTTTCATAAAAGAATCCGATTCGCAAATTTAGTTTTTTCGAGACGTTTCAAGCCATTCTGAATCGAATGAGACCAAATTTGGAAAAAGTATGCGTGTGTGTGTGTGTGTGAAAAGATTTTTTGCCGTAAATCGATGTTTTCTCAAAAACGGCTGGACCGATTTTAAAAGTTTAAAAGCCCTTCGAGGTATCTTGATAAATCAATCGGTCGAACCGTTTCTTTGTTAATCGTAGAAAAGTGAAAAATTTTTCGTCCACGTTTTCGCAATTCTGAATCGATTTTGAAAATTCAAAAACTGTTCGAAAGATTTTGGTTGGGAATCGTGCTGATTTGTTTTTGGTATAGATCGATAGGGCCATTTTTTTGTAATAAAATGTTAAAAAAAAATTATTTCGACGCTTTTTATGATTTTTTTTGACGGTAGATACCATAGTCTCATAGATCTTACTAAAATATCACGGTCCTAGGGCAAGTCGCTCAACCTTTGATCGACGTTTTCTCGAAAACGCCTGAACCGATTTCAGAAATTTAAAAGCCATTTGATGTATCTCGATCGTTTCGAGTTTCATTATTGTTTGTCTGTTTTATGCGACAATCTACCGAGTCGTTTCTTTGCAATTTGGAATAAAGTGTTAAACTTTTCGTCCACATTTAAGCTCATACTACCAAGTCGATTTTAAAAAATCAAAAAGTGTTTGGAAGATATTAGTTGGGAATGATACTGATTAGTTTTAGGTAAAAATTTTCCGAGCCGTTTTCTTGCAATTAACTATTGAATAATAAATTTAAGCCGATTTTTATGGAACTTTTTTGGCAATATATATCATGGTCTTATAGAACTTACTGAAATATTACAGCTTTACGACAAGTAGTTTAATTTCAAAAATTCATCAAAGTTTGAGAAAATGAGTAGTTTTTTTACGTTTGTTAAAATTAAAATTAGACGATTTACTTGGCATAACGATAGAGAACCTGGTCGTAATGAACATACTAAACCTACTACGGAAACTGGTTCAATTGTTGATTTTTGAGAATTTGCTTTTAGGAAATACTCCGAGTTAACGTGTTCGTTCGTTTTCAAATATGTGTAATAAATTCACTTGGAATACTTATAATCACTCATAAATTAATTTATTTTTTATTAATTAAGTCGATTATATACACATATTGGGAAGTTCATGTAACTTGCCTCAAGGCAAAATACCAATACCAACTAGTTTTTCTTTAATGTTTGTCCTTTTATATTTCGTTAAATTTTATCAAATTATCTTGTATTACATTTTGATTGCAATTTGACAATATTGGATACGTACGTATATATAATATTACTATTTCCCTTAAATTCAACCCTGTGCCCGTTCCCGTTTTCGGTTCACGGCGCAATCGCAGACGTCCGCCGTCGGCCATTTGCCTCATTGTTTATTCCCGTTTCAGTGTGAGTTACCGCCTCGGTCCCGCCGGTCTGTGGTGTCCCGCACGTCGAAATTCATTTTGCCAAATCAAATTTCAAAAAAAAAATATGCCAAAATGTCAGGTGCCAGAAAATTTCAAGTGCTTCCTGAAACGTGGACAATTTAATATGGTGAAAATTCAATAGAAAATTTGTGATTTCGAGTGACTGAAAATTGGATTTTGTTAACGCGAACATGTGCCGTGAGGGAAGATTGAGGTTAGGCGGGCTGCTGCGGGTTGCAGGATTCTGCTTAATTTTCGGTTAGTGGATAATGATAATAAATGTCAATATTTAAAATAAATTTATACGTTATATATACTTTAATTTTACGTTTAAAATCATATTTACTGGTTTTAGAAAATCATGCAATTACGTTTACTATTAGTTGCATATTAGGACAATTTGACTTTATATAAATCAAAATCAGTAGGACCATATAAACTATATCATTTTTAGCATGTATATGTTGGTTTGTGTATGAAGTCCATTTTTACAATTTTACAGTCATTTTTTGCATCAAAAGTATTTAAATACTGTTTACTTTTACACCTAATTGTTCAATGTAATTACTTTCATCAGAGAAAAAGTTCGTTGAGCTGAAATTCGACTTATTGCTTAGGCTCTGGGATGAAAGATTAATTCTCGATTTTTTTGTTGACTTCGGTAAATCATTTAGCTACTTACAATATTATTGTTTTCTATATAAACCTACAAACAAATCCTAAAAATGATTTGGTATCCTAATCCTTAGTTTTAAAAATGATTGTATGCATCTTAGAATTAATTTCAGGAATCCTAAACATGATTAAGTTTATTTCTAACAAATTACATTATTTACTCAATTTCATTAGTTCGGTTGTTTTTCTCTCAACTAAACAGTTATTTTGAACAGACATTTACACAGATAGTTGTAAAAAATCTAAATTTTGTTCCTGAAAAATTCAATAGACTTCCAAATGTTTCGAGTTCTAATTTAAACCATTTTTTTTTTAATTTCTTTGCGATTCTTAGTTTTCTTGAACCTAGTCATATAAAAAAGAGTTAAACTGGTATTCAAAACTCTTGTTTTATTTTTATTATATTAATTGACAATTTTAATATGCATTAAATTTAAATTGTCAATTTTTGCTGCTGTCCTCATTAGAAAACGACAATTTTAGGTGCAGTCTTCAAGGAGTTAAACAGTCTTTTAGTTTTTATTTATATATTTTTTGCACACCTAAATAAATGTGTATAGGCTCATATATATGTACATGATAATAAATAACAGTCTGTGCGAAGACAGACAGATAAACATTTCTAATTAATAATTTCTAACTTTTTATTTAGTAAAGTCAAATGATAAAAAATTAATACATTGACTTATATTTATGTAAATTCCTTTTTTAAGATGGACAAACAAATGTAAAAATATAAAATTATGATACCTACTAAATAAAAATTAATTAGTTAAGTAACTTATTGAGTTAGCGCTTAATAATAGTGCAGATCTAATTCTAGGATTATATTTTAACACAATTAAACGCAATTAACACAGAAATTGTCCTGAAAATTTCTGGGTTGTCAGCCATATGAATAGAAAAAAATGCATGGTGCATTGGTGCATTAAGTTTTTTTGATATATATTTAACTAACTTATCTAATAAAGTTACTATGGCCCATATGATTTTTTTCTAATTTTATCGTGGCAATGTGTTAAATGAACAATAGAATAGTTATACTGCTAATCTAAAATAGGTTTTCATCGATGTTCCACAATTTTCAAAAATCTTACAACAAACTCATAATAAAATGGTTAGTTTTGAATAAAAAACACGTATGCATCAATAAAATAAATGAATGAAATTGATCAAATATCGAAATTCTCATTAGAAGCGAAACATTGGCTAGGAACCCATGTAAATGTACACAAAATTTGAAGTAATTACAATAATCTTTATAAAATATCTGGGGATATGATGTGCATATGTCTTATAATCATATTTCACTGCCAAATGGCATTATTTTTTGAATTATTACATTAGATCTTCGACAAACTCTACACCTGCCTTCTCAAAAATGTCACCAGTTTTACATT
>NW_020539676.1:0-20164 GCF_003426905.1 Ctenocephalides felis
TGTGTCAATGTCACAATATCACACACAATTTATACTATTTTTTATTCACACATAAACCCGCATGTGTTATTTCTGTATTATCATGTTTCATATAACAATGATGTTAAATATGTAAAGAATTTATAGAGATACGCAATTTTTACATCTACGTTTTTATTTGATACATGTAAGATGTATCTCTAATACATATTTTCAAATAAAAAACGTATAATTTTATATAAAACATTACAAAAAATATTTTAATAATTTTGTCTATTACAAGATATAAATCTGGTGGCTGCTTTAATTAAGATTCCAAATTCTTAATCGATTCCAAATTACCAAACACCTTTTTAAAACAATAAAATCGCCATTTAACCACTAAACTTTTCTTGTTTTATTGACAAATTATTTTTACCCCACCAAAGTCATCCTATTCAGCACCCATAAATAAATTTTACTTAAGAGTTTTTCTATTCACAAAACTTTCTACAGAACAAAACCTTCTATTTTCATTCTTTATTTATATGATGGGATGCTTTTGTAACTCACACAAAATAAGATGCAAAAAAGATCGTGAAAAATTGAATGGTTCTTTCTGAATGAAAAAGTTTTCCTCAAATATTTTCGTACGAGAAAGGATTTCCAATGACGAGTGAGGTTGATGGAAAATGAAGAAGTTGAAAATTTGGACTGAAGTTGGAAAAAATAAATATTCAATTGAAGAAGGGTAAAAATTATCACATGGAATTGGCAATAGATACTGATAATAAATAGTAATATTGAATAGCAATATTTTTGTGTAAGAAAAATCATGGACGAGGTACGAGATAACCGTTTTTGTGGATGTATACATACATATATATATATATATATATATATATATATATATATATATAGTTAAACAATAGAAAATGTAAATTTACCATTGCTGAACTATCGTTGCATAAGAGAACGTCAAGTTTAGCAGAAACGGTGTTAATTGCATATTTGCACATTCGCGTATTAGCATAGAAATGATTTAATACTTTTGTCTCCCATTTCGAATATTCCACAGAATTTAATAAATTAATTTATTCAAGTACATGATCCAATTATATATGCATATTTATTTAAATTGAAAATTAATAATATAATTCTCTGCGTAATCTGTTTCGTCGTGATGACATCGATTTATCAGTCAATTTGGAATGGTCAGATTGGGAAATCGTCACTGATAAATGAATTTTAATAAATATGAGAAATAGAAATATTTAAAATCGAAAAAATTGACTGGAAAAATTTAATGTTTAATTGAACATTTTCGTCCACGTTTTACCACTCAATCCTGAATCCATTTAAAAACTAGTGAGGCGCGTGGCATCGTGCTTTAAGGCAAATTGCTGGAACTTCCTGTACATTTTTTTTTTAAATATTAACATTTTTGAAAAAAAATTACTCTGATAAATTAGATTTTTGAAAAACTATAAATTTTTGACAAAAATTTACTAATTCTGAACTTTTTTTCAAAGCAATCGTACTGCTCTAACTGCATAGATTTGAACTATCGAAGGTATTGGTACGGAACCCATAGGAATGTTAACAAAAATTATACTTATTATAAAAATGTCTATAAAATAACTGATAATTTGATGTGCATATGTCTAATTTTAATTTTTGACCGCCAAATGGCATTTTTTTTACTAGATCTCCGAAACCGCTAGACCTGCCTTTATAAAAATTTGATCAGTTTTTCATCCTGTTAATATAAGTAAATTTTTTTTTTAATTATACAAATCGGACGCTCCGTTCTCTTAAAAACTAAGTTACCGTTTTTGGCACATTTTGCCCCATATCTTCGGAACGGCTAGACCTGCCTTCGCCAAAAACTAATCAGCACGTCTTCTTATAAATACGAATCGAATGTTTTTTGAAATATTCAAATTGCTTTATCCGTATTCTTGAAATCGTCGACGAAAATTTGTATCGAACACACACACATACACATACACACACATACATCAATTTTTTCTAAGGTATGCCAAAATGTTCAGAAGGTTTTGAAACGTAAAGATATACAAAAATTTTCATTTTCGATTTTTTGCAATTACTATAACTTACCCAACGAAAAGTTAATAAGAAATATAAATATTTAAAACTGAGAAAATTGACTAAAATCATTTAATTTTTAATTAAGCATATTCGTCCACGTTTTACCAATCAATCCTGAATCGATTTAAAAATATCAAAAACTGTTCGAAAGATATTGACTTGGGAATTGTGCTGTATAGTTTTCGTCAAGATTGACCTTGGTAATTAATAGTTGAAAAAAAAATTACGAATTTTATAAATTTTTTATGATTATAGAACATGGTCATACTAATCATACTAAAATATTACGGCCTTTTATGTTGAAATTCTGAAAATTTACCAAAGTTTGATATGACATGCATGACAATTGCCTTTTTGCAAATACAGATTTTTTTAAAAAAAAAAAATGATACCCATTTTTATCGGTTATATCAAATTACAAAATATCTGAATTTCGATTTTGCCAAATGGCAATTTAAAAAAATTCTGTTTTTTTCGGCCTAAAGGCAAAGTTTTCTTGCCTAGTTTCAAAAACTCAATCAATTAAGCCAAAAAAGTGAATTCTTAATTAACTTTTTTTATTAATATATATTATATAAATATATATATATTTATATATATATATATATATATGTTATTATTAATTCCTAACTTACTTTATGTTCTTGACTGTATAATTGCTGGCTCCATATATATCCATATCGGATAGAGTAACGCGGTAGCCCTGCGGTCCGCCGGTGAGCGCGAGCGACAGCTTGTCCATGCGGAAGGGCTCGACCGGCGGCATCTCAATCTCGGGGATTCCTGCGGCCAGGTACGGTCTCAGGTGATGCAGCGAATCCTTCAGACAATCCAATAACGCCGGGTCCGACTCTCGACACTGTTTGATGTATTCGGCTGTGGGGAAGAAATAGTTAAATTAGAATGAGTGATTAAGTGATTGAACGATTTATGGCTTATTTATATATCTATAATAATGAGAACTTTATTCAAATAAAATATATACTAGTGGCGCAAATTTGCAAAATAAAAGTAATTATCAATTTTTTTAAGGTATGCCAAGATGTTCAGAAACCTTTGAAACGTAAAGATATACAAATAATTTCATTCCTCGATTTTTGGACAATTATAGAAGTAAGTTATAGAACTTACCCTACGAGAAGTTAATAATAGATAGGTACGAAAATATAAAAAAACAGGATTTTAATCAAATTCTGCATACTAATAAGGATAAAAAACTAAAATTTTGGAAAACAGTCCATGCTTTTTATGATATCTACATGGGGCACAACTAGTGTATCCGCCTAAAAAAAGGTGAATTTTGGGAATTTATATTAAAAAACTACTTTATGAATCATTTTAAAATTTTAGGAATATATTTAAACATGTTTTAAGAATACATAGTAAAATTTTTGAAGAAAAAAATTGAATATTTTTTAAGTTATCGTCGATCTCCAACGGAGCGACAAAAAAAGACCCTTCACTGCAGCAGTGATTCCGGTCTTCTACGTGGATGAAATTTAAAAAAAAATCTCGTTAAACTAGATGATATTGTCTGTAAAATAAACCACGATAAAGAAAAAAACTTGACAAAATGACGGCGTTTTTTAAAAAAAGTCGAATTTTACTCAAAATTTTGGTCGTTTTTGGACTGCCGAAATTCGATTTTTGATCCGATCAAAAAATCGATAGTTCATTTTACGCAGAACTATATATAGAACACGTAAAAAAAATTTGATAGTGATCGGATCATTTGTTTTTGAGTAATGCTTGCAGCAAATTCGGAAAATGCTGTTTCGAGAAAAACGCGATTAAAGATTAAATGATCGTTATAATACATACTATATATATACTGTTTAAATGGCTGTAACTCAAAAACTATTTAAGATATCGATTTAAAATTTTGGTATGTTATTTTTAAAGGTATAACCTGTCGAAATATGGAAAATTGAAAATTCGATTTTTTGAAAATTTCACACTAGTTGTGCCCCTTAATCATGATTCAAATACTAAAATATAGCCACAAAAATAGGCATATTTTTTTTTTTGAGAACCATAGTTATATATTTCACCTCACAGTAAAGAAATAATATACATTATAAATTCATGAAAATAAATGGTCTATTTTAAGGACAATGATTTTCCATAGGTTTATATATATTTTTTTAAATTTTTTAATAGTACCTATAATATTTTCTTAATTTTTCGGAATTTATTATTTTCATAAGTTTTCAGTTTCCTCGAAACAATAAAACGATTTCTGAGTAAGCTATTTTTTCTAACGAGATGCATCAATCACGTGCTTCTTTCTTTTATAAAACAAGCAACTCAAAAAGGCGAAAGAACTCTTTGAGCATAATGTCAACTTTGTTTTCAGAAGTTTTCGCAGTCATTATAGATTTTCTGTAAAGTCACTGACAAACAACGCCAACGATCTCATTCATTAATCATATTTGAGGACCCTTCAGGAAAATACTTTTTAATTCATGACAAAATAATAGTCATCACCTTTATAGTAGTAATATATATGGAGGCTGTAGAAATTATCGATGAACAACTCTAATTTAATCTGGATGTTTTTATCAAATTACTTTAATTCTTATTAATAAACGAATATTTACTTTTGTTTATAATAGAGATACTTTCCATTTTATTACATGACATGGGTTTACTATAATAGAAACAAACACAAAGGTCTATATTAAATAAATCATAAATATATAGTGCTTGCATTGAAAATAATTGGAAATAAATATTTATTTAAAAATGTATGAACTATATCATAATTAACATAAATTTTTTATTTAAAATATAACCGTTGTGGCATGAAATTATTCATCAAATTATTATATAATGAGATATGCCTATCAATTACGCATAAAATAACTATAATAAATAAATACCATTAGCAAAAATAAATGCAATGCAAAAATAAACAATTACATAAATTAATTTCTACATGAATGATCGAATGCTTGATGTTAATTCTAGAAAGTTCTTGTTTGATTCTGCAAAACCACTTGTTCCTCCTAATTATTACAATCACTTTTACAGTTCACTTAAATTACATGTTTAGATATATAACAGCATTATGAGATGAGATGTATGTTCTGATAACTTTTGCAAAAACTACATGTTAAAGTACTTTCGTTTTATTTTACAGCAACAGCGAAAGTATGATTGAAATTTAAGTTTGTAAATTCACTTTTTTCTTAGGTTCTTGCTAAATTAAAAGTATATAAATTAATGCGTATCGATTTTGAAAGATAGGATTTGTAGTTGTGTAGTATCAACAATACGTTGACACTTACAATACATTTTTATAACTGAAAATGGATAAAATGAAAAGCGTTAAAATAATTAATTTAATTTATGCAACGTAAAGTATATTTGTCAGACATCGTATTGATTAATTTTTAGTTTTTTTTTATATTTTTAACAGCTATCAGAACCTTACGTCCTATGGGCTGTTGGGCTGAAACTTCTCCTTACTTCGTATTTTTAGATGGAAACCCAATGGTTGATCTATCCATATTTGATGATTTTTGTTATTAGAATTAATCTAATAGGGCTGACTTTTTATTGGTGCAGCAATGCCGGACAAGGGCTATTTTCACTTAGAAACATATTGCTATTTATATTTCCAAGTGAAAATTGTTGTCATTGCTGCCTGACAACAGGCTGCTCAAAGTGGGTTTCGAACCCGGGACCTCTAAAACAAGTTCCGTCGCTCTTAACCACTTACCTACGGGCGAGCCCAATTTTTAGTCAAAGCAAATATTTCATTTTTGAAATAAATGGTTCTAAATGTTACCTAAATCACTGAATCTCAATTCTTATTGATTAAAGTAATTATGTAGACGTATCGGAAAGTTCATGCAACTTGCCTTAGGGCAAATCGAGTTTTCATTGAAATAAATAAACTACGTACTACGTACTTTTCTTGAATATCAAAAGTCTCGTTTCCTGAGTATGTAAACAAGTGATATTGCATGTACATTTTTCAACAAATCAAGCGTGTACAAATTTAACTACCATTATAAGCAATCAAAAATCTTTTACTCCCATGAAGCAAAAAAATCATTCCCCGCTTCACATAAAAGGACAAAATATAACATCCATCGACTAGATGAATAATTTATTCGTGATTTACGGATTGCGTAGGTTTAACAGAAAAAAAGGCAAAATCGATCATATCGCAATATCCGTATATCATACGAGGCAAATAATAATTTCCCTCTTCGCTTTCTATCCTCATATTTAAAAGCATTAAGATGTAAAATCTGTTCGCGAACGCGGTAGTTAAACGCTGCCGCCTCTAACGTTGCTGCGCCTACCTGTCACGGCTGCCTGAGTCTGCTGCCGGAAGAATAATATGTGCCGCCGGAAAGTAATTCAAATTTAATGCTCTTTGAACGCACTTACACTTGCGCAATCCAAACACTTCCCATCGGAAACAACATATACTGTTCCGGTCTCTAACGTGTAAATGACATATAAATATATTATATTTTACATATCAGTGTGAAGTCTCAATCATCGTGGCTTTAAGTTGATTTTGCAAATAAATTATATAAGGCATCGAAATGAATCAATATAAATAACAGATGTTGAATTAATTGGATAATTTTATTTATTTTAAATAAAAAAACTAAAATGTGTAAATGACATTTTTTCTTTTTTTCCCAAAATTCACTGCCCAGAAGTTAATTATTTAAATCTTGTATTTTTTACTAACCGTAGGTAAGAGTACTCTGATATATTTATTTTATTAATTTTTTATACTTAATAACCGATAGAGTCCACAATAAGAATTAACAAATTAACTACTTTAAAATGTTGATAATTTGGGCTAAATATTTCAATATTTAGTCTCGATTTGACCACGATCTATCCTGGATTCGCGTATTTATGTATTCTTCTCTATCAAATTATTTATTCACTTTTACATTTTTTTAAATCAATTCTTTTTAGAAATTATGTAGTTATTCAGAAATTACAAAATACATTTTAAAATTTAGTCTATTATTACGAGGAACTCTATCAATTTACAAAAATTATTCAAAGAAAATCATTTTTATTTAGTACTTTTTAATTGCAATATATTTCCAGAAAATAATAATCAGAATTTTATAATTAAACTATGAATATCGCCAATTGATATTTGTGGTTTCAACAGAATTGAAAAATGACATGCTTGTCAAATATATTAATTATAAAATTGCATAATAAAGACAATATTATTTGTGATATATGCATTTATGTAAAAAACGTTTAGATAATGTTAGAAAATTTCTGTAAAACTAAATATATAACAATAAAATCTTAATCTAATTACTTTTACAAATTCAAACAACTTTATTTATAATTTTTATCATATGTGTAAAGATGTTTTCTAATTATTTTTATTATTGATGCAATTTACTATATATATAAAACCTACAATTTTTTTCACAATAAAAACATAACAAGGCAGACATTGAATATTTTTAAGAGAAAAGACATCTCTTACGTTATTTTAAAACTGGTTTGCATGAGTTGATAATTAAATAAAATATCAAAAGTGTTAATTCTGCCGCAAGCATCGTGTCGACCTTCAAATTTTAATATTTCATATATTGAAATAATTTCTCTGCTTGTTACAAATATGTTAATGAAAATTTCATAACTGTCTTCGGGTAGGTCATAAAAAAACTAAAATACTACGTAGTAAATAAATGAATGAAAAATGGTAAATGGTGCTTGATTACACTTTTTTATTTTAAATTTAATTGTTTTTATTTGTTTATTATTATTACTATAAATATTTTTACTTTAGTTTCCATTGCCGTATTAATTCTGTATTTTTTTCAGCTATATTGATTGATTACGACCTATTTTGTAAAAAGAAATTTTTATCATAAATTTTATATACCTTAAGTTTGTGTTGGAAAACTCATCTGTATAGTGAGTAATAATTTTCTTTATGATGTCATAAATTCGAAAATACATGTTATTTTATGAGCTACCGTTATGTGCATGTACTTGCTTAATTTGATAGAATCGTAAATTGAGTTTTATATAAAATACAAGCATTAAGAGTTTCACCGGGGAACAAACACACTTAAATATATATATATATATATATATATATATAATATAAATCTGGCAATTGGTTATAAAATTATTAATGCGGACATAATTTTTTTAATATTTTGAAAATTAAAAACATCTAAATACGTACGCGTACTTTATATAGAAAAACGTTACTAAAAAAATGTCAATATATCCGTAATATGAATATTTTGATGAAGTATTAAAAATAAGATTTATTGAGGTACTTTTATTAATGCATAAAACACCTGCAGTGAAATTTTAGTACTTTTGGTATATTTTCAGATAATATTGGTATGTTTTACATAAGTATATCAGGACTACGACATTTTACCTGACTATGATAATTTTTTAATTTATATTTTCATTTACCCAGTAAATTAATTTATTTTTAACTATGCAATTTAATCATCTGCAATTTCACAAAATCATACTCTATTAATTCGGTACTTGATGAAAACGCGTTTAATTCTATAACCAGTCCATAATTATTTTGATGTTAAATTTATAAAATATATAATCAGTACGTAAATTCTATATTAGTTGTAGAATTTAGTTTATATTAAACTCCCACGAATCAATCAAAATTATATCTCTATAAATTATTGCAAATAAGCAATGGGTTTTAATTATTAATTCCAGGGGTAAAATTTGAGTTAATACTGAAAATAATTATTAGTTTTTATATTTTCATTAATAATGATGAGATACGAATTTGCATAAAATCTATATAAATTTTAAATGAATATCAACAGCTTTTAATTTATATTTTAATTATAATAATGTAAAATATTAGTTTGGAATCGAAAAATAATTCATAACTGCCACGTTTACATTGAAATTTGTAAATGATTTTAGTTTCAATTTTATTCAGAATATCTGTAGTTTTTATTTACAATAATCAATATACAATATAAGAATTTAGTAATATTTGCCTTGGCTTTCGTTATCAAAATAACTATTATTATTAATAACTGAATGGTAACAATTTTGTGAGCTTTTATGAGAATCAAACATATTTTTTAACTTTCCGTAGGGTAAGTTATTGTAATTGTCCAAAAAATCAAAATTGAAAATTTTTGCATTTCTCGACGTTTTGAAGGTTTCTGAACATTTTGACATACCTCAGAAAAAATGGATGTGTGTGTGTATAGATATGCTGATTAGTTCTTGGGAAAGGCAGGCCCAGTAGTTACGGAGATAAAGAGCAAAGAGTGCAGAAAATAGAAATCGAGTTTTTGAGAGAACAGAGCATCCGATTTGAATGACCTAAAAACAATCAATTTGTAATGATTGGGAGAAGAGATGATTAGTTTTTGGCGAAGGCAGGCCTAGCCATTTCGAAGATACAGAGCTAAATGTGCAAAAAATGACAGTTTTTGAGAGAACTAAGCGTCCAATTTAAATGATTCAAAGAATTTTCTGCTTATATTAACAAAAAAATAATTCGGATTTTAATTTTAATTCTGACCTAAAGTTCTAATATATTTTAAACAAATAATTGCAATTCAGTTTATATAATTCCTATAAATGTTAGACAATGTTACAATATTAATAATATTCTATTTGAAAACATTAAGTACTCCTAGAACAATTCGTTACGGTACGAGAAGTTCCTGCAATTTGCCTTAAGGCACGGTGCCATGTACCGCACTTGTTTTTTTTGTCATTAATAACTGAATGGTTGTTGCCATTTTGTGAGCTTTTATGCGAATCAAACATTTTTTTTTTTAAAGATTTGAACAGATGTGCTAGAATTATAAACGTCAATTTGTAGCTAGTAATTTTCTCCATTTAAATATATTTCAATAAAAAAAAAAATTATTATATTAAGTAATTAATTATCAATTCCCATGTATTTTCTATCAAATGATCCCTAGACGAGCAAACATAGAGCGCGAGTGTTTGACCTGAAACGCGGTCAGCCTCGTTCAAGATTTCGCTTTCAATAGAAAGTGCATTTGTTCGCTGCACTCGGAGCCACTTTTGCCGGCTGGCTGCCCTCGTACCTTACCGGGTACAATAATATTATATATTACGTCGATTATGCTGATTGATTGAGGAAAAATCGTTTTTATGAGATTCTATTGATTCTGTGATTGGTACTTTCACGTGATTGTTACGACTCGTAGTAAAAGTCTTAGATGCTGTGAAGTCGTTTGGAATTGTCATTTGGTGGTGTATGTTATTTGAATCTTCTACAGAAGTGATTCCCAAACATTTTGACCAACACCCTCATTTCCAGAAAAAATATTACTCTATATATTATTCTCGAATTTGTGAGTGGAAAGGGTTAAACCTCTATTCAAAAACAATATTGACCTAGAATAAATAAACAATATTACGTAATAATAATATAACGATATTGCTATACTAAGCAATAATCACAGTGCTTCCCGACAAACACAAGAAGAATAAGCTACAAATGTGGCTTGCCAAATGGAAGATTTGCATAAATGAAACCAAATCAGTTCATATCACATTTACCCCGAGAGAGGGTTCCAAAACGGACCGTAAAATATCTTGGTCTCCATTTAGACAGCAGACGTACTTGGAAAAACCACATAAAAACAAAAAAGCAGCAAATAATGATCAAAATGAAAGAATTTGATTGGCTACTGCGTAAAAGGTCTAAGCTCTCTGTTGAAAATAAGTTGCTGCTATATAAATCAATCATTAAACCAATCTGGACCTACGGAATTGAGCTCTGGGGACGTGCTTACAAATTAAGTATAGCTATAATGCAGAGAACTCAGTCAAAAATTTTACGTACAATATACTTAATTCTTCGTGGTACGTTACAAATGAAACCATTCACAGTGATCTCAACATGAAAACGGTGCAAAACTAAAATTTTACAACTAATATCGAATTTACGTACTGACTAAACTTTTAAAAATAACATCAATATAATTATCGTGATTTCATGAAGTAGAATTTATTAGAGTATAATTCAGTAATCAGGCAGATGATTGAAATGTTAAATAAATAGTTAAATAGAAATTAATACACTGGGTTAATGATGATGTAAATTATAAAATCATCATTGCCAGATCAAACCAAAATATATTATACGTTTGCTATTGATTTTTATACATTAGTTTTTTACTATTACTTTTGTACTAAATTCCTTTGTTAAATTTTAGAATATTATAAACATTCTCAGATAAATTTGAATATTGAGTAATAATGATTTTGAGTACTAAAGAGTAACAAAGTTATAAAATGAGATTGTTTTTTATCAATTAATTTTTAATAATTACTAAACAATGTATAATTTTATTGTGTATATTACCAACTTTAAATTTAAATTCCTCACAGGCATTCCAATCGAATATTGCAACATATCATTTAATCATTTTACCATATTACTCAATAACAAATTAATGCTATAGTAATGAAATTAATTTAATTTAATTAAATTCATCAAATTTAATTATCACAGAGACTTTTTATTTTATAGGATTAAATACCAAATGTCTACATTTATAATCTCGATCTACTTATTCTTTACCCTTGGGGTTTTGTCGACTTCTTCAATTTACAGTTTTAGTCGAACATCGTGGCAGGAATAAATAAATCTTGCCAAGACATAGGAATCTTATATAGACTGTTCAATTAACGAGATAAATGATTAAAGATAGAATTCCTCTACGTCTTAGGTTTTAAATAGGACGTCTTGTTAGTCACTTTGATGACAAAAATAGTGGTAAAAGTGGGAGAGCCACAATAAATAATTATTACAATATTACAATACTATCATATATGATATATCACATAAAAAATTTAACAAAAATAATGCAACGTCTTTGTGTAAATGAAATTCTATAAAATAAAATTATAAGTTTTTTCTTATTTTTCCACTGACGATCACAATCTTTTACTACTTAATTTTCTCCTTTTAAAATTTCAATTCCACTTTAAAAATTAATTAAATATACACGCAGTATCAACAAGAATTATGTAAAAAGTGGTAGCCTACTACTCCTACTAGTAACTAAAAATTTAATTAAATTTTATGCAAATAAATGAACAAAAACATATGTTGTTGTGGACGTCATTATTTTGGTTTAACGATTATATGAGAATATGAATACATATGGGGGTTGGTTTTTATTTTTATATACGTTTTTTAACTCATAATTAAAACAAAACAGACATGGAACAAAATTATACACGTTCATTATAATGTGGACAGATATAAAAGAATTATTTATGAATATATTTTATGTTTCAATATGTACGTGATTATATCATATTCATGTATTCAAATCAAAGTTATATAATTTCATTCTTTGAATTTTATTTTTACATATTAAATACAGAAAACGATTAAATTAATGGGTCACTTTAATTAGTGTATAATAGAGAAACATATTGAATAAATAATGAATTATAATAAAAATAACTTATTTAAAAAATCATTATGTAAGTTTGTCATCTTCAATACTTCAATAAAATATATATTTCTGCATATTGCGTGAGAATGTTATCTATTCTTTTGATTTTTTTTTTAAATTAGCGAACTACTTCTTGATAGTTAATTTATTACTTATTGATTTATTAAATACTAATTATTAATTAAATTACTAATTATTTAATTACTTATTAATTTAACTAAACATAATATACTTTTATATGATTCTGTGTTTTGCCTAATAATTTTATATATTAAACTAAATAATAAATATTAGTAAATACAAGTATATACAATGATAAAAAATAATTACTTGCTTCGTGAATTATTTTACTTTAGATGGAATATCAATATTATTAAATTCAAAAATTTTGTACTTAAGTTGTCACAATGCACCAAAAAATGCACTTATAGAATAATATACAATATAAAAATTACAAAAAATGTTCTAAATTAAAAATAATTAGTTCCAAAATAATGAATGAATATCATACTTTTTTTCTTATAGTTTATTATTGAAACAAAGAATACTCTTAAAGTTGTACTTATATTTTTCAGATTGTCTAATCAAAATTATTGTCTAATAAAAAAAATTAAAACAGTTTTAGAGGTTTGGGGTTGGTATAAGAGGCATCATTAAATATTAAAATTTATACCGTAATTATCAACTTCCCGTAGGGCAACTTATAGTAATGGCAAAAAAAATCGAAAGTGAAAATTTTTATATATCTTTACTTTCAAAACCTCCTGAACAATTTGGCATACCTTAGAAAAAATCGATGTATGTGTGTGTGTGCGGACGCAAATTTTCGTCGACGATTTCGGGAACACCGATCACGGATTTGAATAATTCAAAAAACGTTCGATTCGTATTGATAAGGAGACGTGCTGATTAGTTATTGGCGAAGGCAGGTCTAGCCGTTCCGAAAATACGGGGCAAAGAGTGCCAAAAATGGTAACTCAGTTTTTAAGAGAACGGAGCGTCCGATTTCAATAATTCAAAAACATTTTACAATATTTATTAAACTGTGATATAATTGATTTGACATATGAAGATAAATTAACATATTTATGGAAATGACTTGAAGTAAATAATATAGTTGTAAAATAAAAATAAATTGAGAAAAGTGGATTTAAAATAATAACAACATTTTGGTTTTGAATTTTTTACCACAAACATTCAATAATATAGTTGTAAAATAGTAATAAATTGAGAAAAGTGGATTTAAAATATTAACAACATTTTTGTTTTGAATTTTTTACCACAAACATTCTTTACCACAAATATTTGTCGCAAATTATAAGTAATTAACAATATTGAAAATATTGAAAAGAAAAATACTTTATTTAGAAAACGCACGTTGTTTTAAAAATATTGTATTTGGGTAAAAATTATATTTTATCCCACTTGTCAGAAAACTACCAGGGCAAACTTGAAAAAAAATTTTTTTTTTATTTATTTATTTATGGCTTTTAATCTAAAAAAAGTTAATTTTCAAAATCTGACAATTTATTTTTGATGTTTGTTTTTTTACTTATTTTCATTTCAGGATAGGTGTCAAAATTACCATATGGTGAAAAAAATTCTTATATTTTAAGTCATGTTCAAATTTTTTTTATTAAAATTTTAACAGTGATTATAATTATAATTTTTGTACTCACGTTGATCATCATCACAAAACACAGCAGCTGCAACAGCAACAAGAACCACTATTTGTTTAATCATTTTGTAAATTTTATACTAAAAGTCTTTCTATTCTTTGAACTTCACTCAATCTTAACCAGATGATTTAAATTTAAATACTCTATATATTTCTCTATCAATAAATCATAGATTCGTCTATATTAGAAATGTAAATGATAACAAAACCGATCGACCTGCGTCTCGAGATAGTTTCAGGTGTACGTGAGAGATTCAATGAGTAAGGTGCACCCCACTTTGCGCTTTTATATCGCTGACAATCGCGTTAAACGGCAACGGCAATTACTTCATACGGGCCAGGTCTTTGGTGTTTTGCCGGACTACGATGCTCTAGGTTTGGGGAAAAACGTCAGAGAAATTTTTATTATTGTCTAATAGTCAGATAAACAGATTTTGTAGAGGTTGTAGGTTGTTTAGACAAATGCGGGTCACAAAACTCGATTTTTTTTTTAACAAACCCTATAGAATAACTCCTGAGGTGGATAAAAATGCAAATAGTAAACTGAAGTTATACTTACAATTATATAGCTGTTTTAGCAATATCTTAGGAATATTGTATATTATTTAATTAAATTATTGTTGTCTAATAGTCAGATAAACAGTTTTTGTAGAGGTTATAGGTTGTTTAGACAAATGCGGGTCACAGAACTCTAATTTTTTTTTTTAATAAACCCTACAGAATCCTGAGGGGGATAAAAATGCAATTAGTGAACTAAAGTTATACCTGCAATTATATAGCTGTTTTAGCGATATCTCAGGAATGTTGTATATTAATTAATGACGTTATAGTTGGGCATTGGTACTCATAGAACAATAATAGTACTTCATTGAATTCATTTTTGTGATGTAAGAAAAGTTCACTAATTGATTTGTTTTTAACTTCCCGTAAGGTAAGTTATAGTAATCGCAAAAAATCGAAAATATTTTTTTTATATATCTTTACGTTTCAGAGGTTTCTGAATATTTTGGCATACTTTAGAAAAAATGGATGTATGTGTGCGTGTGTGTATGTGTGTGCGGATACAAATTTTCGTCGAGGATTTCGGGAACACGGATGAAGCGATTTGAATAATTCAAAAAACATTCGATTCGTATTGATATGGAGACATGCTGATTAGTTTTTGGCAAAGGCTGGTCTAGCCGTTCCGAAGATACGGGGCAAAAAGTGCCAAAAATGGTGACTCATTTTTTAAGAGAACAAAGGGTCCGATTTTAATAATTCAAAAAACTTTTTACTTGTATTGACAAGATGAAGAACTGGTCAAATTTTCATAAAGGAAGGTCAAGCGGTTTCGAAGATCTAGTAAAAAAAGTAAAAAAAAATGCCATTTGGCGGTCAAAGATGATCATTAGACATATGCACATCAAATTATCAGATATTTATAGAAATTTTAACAATAAGTATGAATTTTGTTTACATTCCTATAAGTTTCGTACCAATGTTTATGCGTTAGATGGCGACGCGGCGAAAGCTTTGAAAAAAAGTTCAGAATTTACAAAATATTTCAAAATCAACTTTTCTTCAAAAAGTCTTTTTTTAAAAACAAAGTAAATTTTTGTCAAAAATTTATAGTTTCTCAAAAATCTAATTTTTAGAGTAAATTTTTTTCAAAAATGTTAATCTTTAAAAAAAAAAATTGGTACGGGAAGTTCCAGCAATTTGCCTTAAGGCACGATGCCATGCGCCCCAGTAGTTCTTAAATTTTGCTATCTGTCTTCTAATATAATAATTGATTAACAAAGACCAGAATTTCAATTAGCTTTAAGATTTATACATTCTCCATAGAAAACAGTTTTTGTATAGTACTCGAGCAGTCTAGACGGTTCTGCTCCTTTATTTTCATCTTAATTGACAATTATACGTATTTTGAGAAACACGTTCTGACGAATTGTCCATAATTACTTGTCGCATCAATTATTACTTCGACTAAAATTGTAATTTGAATATGAATAAATATCAAAATTTTATAGAGATATGTTTGTGGTATAAATAATTTTTTTGCTAGAGTTTGATCTGTTAGAGAAAAATTTCTTAGAACATGTGTACCGATTAAGTTTTATTTTTTAAATATTATGATAATTGATTTTTAAACATATGTTACTGTAAAATTTTGCTTTGTGGATAGCATAATTATTATAACAATAAAAAACATTTCCACGATCATAATAAAAAATATTACCACAATAGACATTACAGCAAAGATTTAATAAATAATTAATAAATTACATTTTTTATGTTCATTGCTATTAACATAAGTTGAGAACAAAGATTTTAGTTAATAAAAAAACATTTTTTATTTGTCATATCATTTATAGCTGTTAGTGGACTCAACAAATAAATAACAAGAAGTAGAAGTTACCAGTATCAATTTAATTTTAAATAAAGAATCTAAATGAGTGGGATTGAAATAAATTTATATATAAAAAATACCTAAAAAATAAAAAAAAAATATTCCCAATAAGTATACAGATTTTTAGTGGATGTAGTTTGCACATCTTCTTGGAATATAAGAGAAATATAGATGTAGAATTTTTTTTACTACACATATATATAGTCAAGTATATATTGAGTTAATAATGAAGTAAAAATATGCACAATTATTTGGAAGCAAATCGTTATAAATATAATTATGAATACTTTTGAAATTTGGAATCACGCATTGCGGTTAAGTAATTCTAATCAGAATCTATGCCTGTGGTGCATATGTACGTTCTATGCTGTTTCGTAAGTAGCTACTGATTACAGTTGACGTCCGCACTTGAATAAAATACATTTTTAGAACTTGGAATGAATGAAATGAAACGCGTTAACAAATTAATTATACAACTACAGATTTTATGTTTGAAAGACATGAGTTGGAAATCGTATTGATGATTTTTAGTAAAGGCGAAAAGTTTATCATTTATAATGAACAGTTGAACATTTTACTTAAAATAACAGAATTTTATACAAGCATCTTTATACAACTTGCCTCAAGGCAAAATGCTTCTTACAGCTAGTTAATTTTCCGTAGGGTAAGTTATAGTAATTGCAAAAAAATCGAAAAAAATGTTTCTGCATATAGTTCACGTTTTAGAGATTTTTGAACATTTTGGCATAAGTTTTAGCAAAATTGATGTATGTGTGTGCGTATGTATGTTTGGATATAATTTTTTGTCTACGATATTGTTAATACGAATCAACCGATTTGGATAATTCTAAAAAACCTTTGATTCATATTGATGGGGAGATGTGCCAACTCGCTGTTAGCTTTTGACAATTTTTTTTTGAAGTTTCTGCAATTTGCTTTAGAGCACAATGTCATGCAGTACTAGTTATTATAATTACATAGACGTTTTCTTGTTACATACATTTTGTTTATTCCTAAATCAATCTTTGAATAGTATTAGCGCTCTTACCCAGCGCCTGTTTTCTTGTCGGCAACCTAGGCCGTGTTCTGGGTTGTCGGTTCTCGGTCCAGCGGCTCCGTCGTCGTCGGGGCCTTGAAGTGATTGCGCCTATGGCAATTTGCCACCCGCAACCCCGTTACATAACAAGAATTGTCCTTGCCTTTAACAAGCGGATACAATGGAAGATGTAATGAAGTCGATAACCTAACCTAATGAATGATGTATTCGACACGACGATATTCATTGAAATTCATGTAATGATGCATAATATCGAGATCCTTGAACGGACTATTGAAATCTGTCTAATTATCTGGAATATGATTGTCCAACGCGCCGATGATAAGTAATTGGAGGGTTATTAGTTAACTATGCGATTATTTGAAGCTTTGTAGAAGGGTTTTTCTAATACAAACTATTTTGGCAAAATTAGATTATATACTCACACTATTTATTGTAATTTCTACATATTTTCAAATACAAAAAAGCATCTTGATTTTTTTGGTCAAAAATGGACTTTTATCAATAATCGGCCTTGTCTCACATTGAAGAATAAACAAGCTATTGTATTCGTCTCCGAAATTTACATAACACTCATCGGTAAATATTAAAAATGCTGACCATTACATACTGTAAATTAGCAGTTATATTGGTCAAATATTTGAATGTTTTTGATACTAAAAAATGCGTAATAAACTAATACTTATATGCATTTATTGCTGGAAAATTTATGAAAAAGTAGTAATAAAAATGTTAAAATAACATACTTCATGTATTATCTAATTACCAAAAATGAGTTTAACTTGAAAGAATCATGCTAAGTAATTATAGAAGTGGTTGTGCCTTAAAAATGTTTTATTTTCTTATACGTGATTTGGGTATTGTAATAAATATGCAGACATAGACAATTAAATTTCATCTATATAATTATAAAATCATAAAATTATGAAATAATAAAATTTTGCTTCGTACGCACTATAAATAATAAAAAAAGAAAACATTTTCATAAGTACAATAAAAAATTTTCCACAACGGATTTGTGCCAAATATTTAATAAACGTTATAATTATAATAAGTTACAACAAATACTTTAGTAAGGAAGAAACACATTTTCGACATAAGTGTCAATAAAAAAATATATTGTATAAAAAAATTGTATATAAATTTCTCATTCATTTCTTTTAGTTATTATAATTAGAATTCAGTTAAGTAATACCACTATATAAATGATTATTTTTCATTACATACTTGAAATTCAGAGTAATAATACTAAATTTAAACGTTTTTGTATGTAACAAAAATATAACATTTAATCATTCTTTCATCGTTTTTTATGTCCACTTATCAGAATTTTTGCTTTGAATATAAAATTCTCAGGAACCCATCTCATAGTGCTTCTGATAATTACAAGTTTTTATAATATTTTTTATTAAATTGAATAGTAATTAAAAGTCATGATTTTGAACAAAGTATAAATCTAGTATTTTTCAGAACTGCATGTGTTACTTATTTATTCATTTTGTTATGCATTTTGAGACGCAAGAAAATGATTGAGCACTAGGAATAATAATTAGTGAATGATGATTCTGTTTCTATGTGTCATACAATTCAATTGAATATGGAATATATAATTATTGTTGCATAATGAAAAACAGATTCATTAGCAAAAGAGTCTTGTAACAATATTATTGACTTTTGATAAATGATTTTCATAGTTTTCTGATCCATTAGTTCAAATCATGTATAACAAAATTGAATCATTTTGACTTAATTAGCTATAAAAAAATATTACAGATATTCTTATATTAATAATTAACAGACAGGATGGTCCAAAAGTAGACAAGTGGGCAACTTAACAGGTAGAAGTTTAGACAGGTTGGTACTTAATCAGATAAACTAGTGTAAACTGTTAGACAGGTAGACCATATACAAATCAAACCTTTATTGTATAAATTGATTATTTACACATGTCAAAAAGTTCATGCAACTTGCCTCAGGACAAAAATACATTTACACCTGTATATAAATTTGGTTTACCATTGGAATTGTCCAAATTCTTCAAATTCATTTTACTACTATCGATTTCGTCTGTCTCGAGTTTAGTGACATTAAAACCGATAATAATATTCGTGATAGGTTGGTTAATTGTGTTTCATAATTGAACGGTGGCCAGTTGAGACTTGAAATCCGAGTCAAAGTCAATCTACGCTAACTATTTTTTTACATATTTATTTTGATGATGAAACTTTCTCGTGAAAGTAGCGGCCAAGGTCGCGATGGACCGGCTTAAGTTCACAATTATTTAAAACAGATCGATCACGATCTAGTTTTTGTGGGTTTATTGAGATCTATTGATATTTAAGAGGATTAAATTTTAAATTAGATGATTTTGTTATGAAATTGCGTTTTATTGGTGCTAAACACACGTGTTTCTTCATATTGATCTTGCCGGGACACAACAGTGCTGTTTATGGTGTGGCAAAGTGTTGTTGTTTTTTTATACTTTGTATAATAAT
>NW_020539677.1:0-19219 GCF_003426905.1 Ctenocephalides felis
CAGCCAATTTGTCGCCAACATTGGCAGCCAATTTGTCCGCCAACATTGGCAGCCAATTTGTTTCCCAACATTGTTAGACACAATTGCCAACATTGGCAGCCAATAATTGCTAACATTAGCAGACAGTTTGCCAATAGTTTTAATCAATTTCCATACAATTGAAAACATTTCAAGACAATATTTTTATATAAATTTACAACAATTAACGCTCTAATGCCTTTTGAACTTAATTTTCTTTAGAAGTTACACTTCAAGAATATAATAACACATCAATAAATCTAAAATTATTATTTACTAACATTTTTCATATTTTCAGCCATAAACCATCTCTGTCACCATCAACATACTCTGTCACCACTCCCCTTCCTCACGATGGGCAAGTTCCCTCCAAGATGCTGCCCAATGCCAACCCTGATCCTGACCTACCCTCCTACTCCTGTTCTGCCTTTCTGATCCAATCGTGGCCAACGGGAGTCCCCAATGCCAAACCTGAGGAAGGACATAACTCCTTGCACTTGCAAGAAACAGGAGAGCAGTCGTTATGATAACTACAGGGTGTTCTGCGAAGGAATGGGATCCTTCGAGCAGATTGCGGACAGTTTAAGGGATAGTTTTTCTCCTGAGGAGACTGTCGATTTGAGGATCACCTATTCCCAGATGAACGACTTGAGTTTGAGGAGCTTCCAGGAGTTGGGCATCACTGTGACCAATTTGAAGTTGAACTATGATGAGATAAGGTAAGAAGAAATATTTATATTTAATAGGATGAACTAAGATTGGTTTTAGTATTCAATAAGTCTAACTCATGCTTGGTGGGCTTTTTAATGGATATACCAAGTTGGTGTAGAGTTCGGCAATTGGTTAGTTGGTTATGTAGATTGTTTGAAGTTGAACCATGATGTGATCAGGTAAAAGAAGTTTGTAGACATTGGCTTTAGTATTTGGTTCCTAACTAGTGATTTTGCTGGTGATTTTAAAGTATACCGAGTTGTCCTGGCTGGGACAACAGGAATTCTCCTGTTAAGAAGTTTTGTACTTTGTATTAATTGTCTCTAAGAGATTGGACATCTCTTGGCTAAAAGTGAATTTTGGATAGATTTTTGTTCTTAATAGCATTTTTAAAATATACCGAGTTGTTGCAGAGTTTTTTGTTATTAGACAATGTTGTAGATAATTTAATAGTGTATCAATATCTCTTTTACATCATTCATATTAATCGAATGGTTCAAAAGTTCTCAGAGATTGGACATCTCTGTGCCTAAAAGTGAATTTTGAATAGATTTTTGTTCGTAATAGCAATTTTAGAATATACCGAGTTGTTGTAGAGATTTTTGTTATTAGACAATGTTGTAGATTATTTAATAGTGTATCAATTTCTCTTTTACACCATTCATATTAATCGAATGGTTCAAAGTTGTTAGAGATTGGACATCATGGTTGGGTGACCAAGAAGTTAATTTTCAATACTTTTTGTTTTAATTGCGATTTTCAAGTATATCGAGTTGTTGTAAAGTTTCTGGTGACAGATAATCTTGTAGAATATTTAAGTTTTCATTAATTTGTCTTTTACATCATTCATATTAATCGAATGGTTCAAAGTTCTAAGAGATTGGACATCTCTGTGACTAAAAGTGAAGTTTGAATAGATTTTTGTTCTTAATAGCGATTTTGAAGTATACTGAGTTGTTGCAGAGTTTTTTGCTATTAGACAATCTTGTAGATTATTTAATAGTGTATCAATCTTTTACATCATTCATATTAATCGAATGGTTCAAAAGTTGTTGGAGATTGGGCATCATGGTTGGGTGACCAAGAAGTTAATTTCAAATATTTTTTGTTTTAACGGCGATTTTGAAGCATACCGAGTTGTTGTAAAGACAATCTTGTAGATTATTTAAGTTTTCATCAATTTGTCTTTTACATCATTCATATTAATCGAATTGTCTAAAAGTTGTAAGAGATTAGGCATCAATTTGACCAATCCGAAGTTGCACTAATCAGGATGGTGTAGTTTTATGATTGCAATTTTAAAGAATACCGAGTGGCTTTTGAGGTTTTTGTTGTTAGACAATGTTGTACATCATTTAATTTTGTATCAATTTGTCTTTTATATTAATCGAATGGTTTAAATGATACAAGAGATATAATAAACAAATGCCTAAACAAGTTTCTTGTTTGTTTCCTGCGGGCCGACTATATGAATAGTGTCTTAATACTATTTTTTATATTTTTGGTGTATTTATTGAAATTTCAAATATGTTTTCATTGGTTTTCCAAAGCGAATGTTTGTATTTTTAAAAATCCACAGAATATTATAATATCTGTGAATGTTATCAGTAGCATTCGAACGACACTTCCCTTTTGAGAGATTTATCATATGTTGGCAGCAAAAATCGTCATACGGACATTTCTGAATAAAATATACAAATATACACAAATATACATAATATACACATATTTACACATGTGCATACACACATATATGTGCAAAATCGAACACGTGGTAAATTTTATAAATATTTCGACTAATTTATACATATTTATACACTTCTAATTAGTTTAGATATTTTTAACATTTTAAAACGAGCTTTCATATAATAATATTATTGTACTCAATAAATAAAATAATAAATGAATAATATATATGCTCATTGTATACAATTAATTGTATACACTTATACACAATTGTATACACTTATACACTTTTTAAATATAGGTATTTAAAATATACATTTCTTCGTGTTTATATCCAGTTCTAAGAGCTTTGATATATTTATATACTATTCTTCTTTTCTTCTATTTCTATTCTTCCTATTCTATTTCTTCTATTCTATTCCTTCCTTTCTTCTTCTATTCTATTTCTATTCTATGTGTTTCTTTTCTTTATTCTTTTATTCTATATGCATTCTTCTCTTTCTTACATGCATTTTAATTACATGTTATTATCATTCCTATTCATTTCCACATATTTATAGTAATAATCTGAAAATTTTGATATATTTACACATCATAAATACATTTACTTAATTCATACATTTTAAGTAAACTGATACACATCTTTAAACTTTTTGTCTTATTTTTACACATTTACACACTGAAAACACATTTACATAATAATACACCCAATAATTCTACAAATTTTTGCAAATTTATATGATTGTATTAGACTTAACAGATAATTATGCACATTTATATATATATTCATAAATATTTTATATAACTAATTTATCTTTTCTTTTTTAATTCCATTTTTTTTTCTTTTTTAACTTCCCGTAGGGCAAGTTATAGTAATCGCAAAAAAATCGAAAATAAATTTTTTATATATATTTTTACGTTTCAGAGGTTTCTGAACATTTTGGCATACCTTAGAAAAAATGGATGTATGTGTGTGTGTGTGTATGTGTGTGTGTATGTATGTACGTGTGTGTATGTATGTGCGGATACAAATTTTTGTCGACGATTTCGGGAACACGGATCAACCGATTTGAATAATTCAAAAAGCATTCGATTCGTATTGATAAGGAAACGTGCTGATTAGTTTTTGGCGAAGGCAGGTCTAGCCGTTCCGAAGATACGGGGCAAAAAGTGCCGAAAATGGTAACTCAGTTTTAAGAGAACGGAGCGTCCGATTTTAATAATTCAAAAAACATTTTACTTGTATTGACAAGATGAAGAATTGATCAAATTTTCATGAGGGCAGGTCTAGCGGTTTCGGAGATCTAACGAAAAAAGTAAAAAAAAATGCCATTTTGCGGTCAAAAATGATCATTAGACATATGCACATCAAATTATCAGATATTTTATAGAGATTTTAACAATAAGTATAAATTTTGTTTACATTCCTATGGGTTCCGTACCAATGTTTATCCGTTAGACAGCAACGCGGCGCTTACGCGCTTTATATTTTGTCTCTATGCAGTTAAAGCAGTACGATTGCTTTGAAAAAAAGTTCAGATCTTCCAAAATATGTCAAAATAGAGAAAACATTTTCTTAGGCGCGACTAGGGTGTAAATCCATAGAAATGCAACGGAAATGCGTTACGCCAGAACTGTACGTCACTCGCCTTCGATGAAATCATTTCTATACAGGTCGATTGTGATTAGTCGTCTCGTATGTGAAAAGAGATCTGTCGTTGTATGCGTACCGGCATCAACGTTGTATGCGTACCGATATGAACAAGGAAACCGGCATAGATAAATAAACATTTTAAAGTTACATCGTAGTACAAATCTTGATTTAATGAAAAATGCCTGAATCAGAAGAATATTTTACCCTGTTCCTTGAAAATAATAAAACAAATTAAACATTTGTGCCGTGTATTAAACGTAAGTTTATTGATTAGAAATTATTTCTATATTATTCGTAGTTTCTATAAATCTTTGGAGTTAATAAAATAGAAAATATTTTTTAGGCAAGACAGGTATTACAGCTGTTCAAGAATGAGATAAAATCGCCAGCGAAAAATAAAAAAATACAAGCAGTCAATGAATGTATGTTAATTTTAATTACATGAAGTTCTTCAAACACAATTACATGATGAGTGAAGTTGCGAAAACAATATTTGTTTAGGCGTTGTTCAACATAATCCACTGTGTGAACGAATATTATAGAATTTATTAATCAGCTTCATTTCTCTAATGAAGGTTCATTTCTAAATGCTAATTACAATGACAAACCGATTATGTCGTATTTGAAGAATGACTTTAATTACATTATTGTTTTTAAATATTATACATATTTTTAATGCTATTATAAATATATAATGTATAATTTATCATTATATAAATGTGTATAATGGTTGACACTAATAAATTATATTTCAGATCTTCATTCTTACATTCTATGTACGTTTTTCTCTTTCTTACATTCAATTTATTTATAAAATATCATAGGCCTAAGAAAAGTTCATTAATTATAAAAATTCATTATAGTTTGGATTAATAAGTCGCACTGATAGGACATGGGGTACCACATCCCTCTAAAGTCATGTTAAGTTTGGTCTCAAACGATTCAGAATGCTTAAAGCGTAGAGAAAACACAGAATCAGATTTTCTGGTAAAACAAACTTCGGGATTTGAAGTAAAATAAAACGTGTTCGTGTTTGAAGTCGTAAAACAGTTTTAATTAATCCCAAAGAAAAATTTAATACGTAGGAAGTTCTCTTAAAGATTATTTCCTGTTTTTAAGTTTAACACGCATCATGACGGTAAATTCGTAAACTTGGACATTTGCATATATATACAAATATACGTTTATATATTCATATATATATATATATATATATATATATATATATATATATACGTTTATATAATTATCAATGCAACTGTGATAATTCACAAATTGAAATTTGATATTTACAAAACAGATACATTACGTTATTATCATCATCAAACATGTGCTTAAACATATATACATATATATGTATATATATATATATATATATATATATACAAATTTACACGTTTTTACACGTGTTCACGTTTGCTATACACTCATACATATTAGTGTACATTTGTATAAACTTTTGCACACCTCTAAACATTCAAACACTAAAAATTATTCAAACATTTTATATACAAATTTTTGTATCTAAACTATTCATTTTGATACATTTCAAATGGTATACATATGTATATGCATTTTTAAATATTTATACACTTTTATACACATTTTACACTTTATTCATTTCATTTTACCCCTTACATATTACCTTACGGTTCACACATTATATTTATACACATTCTATACAAATTTATACATTTATCTAATTAATTTCCCATTTCCCAGTTATAATAATGGGCCGAAAATCGAAAATGAAAATTTTTGCATTTCTCGACGTTTTGAAGGTTTCTGAACATTTTGGCATGCCTCAGAAAAAATTGATGTGTGTGTGTGTGTATATATATGTATGGATACAAATTTCCAGTCACGTTTTCGAGCGCACGGATCAACCGATTTGAATGGTTCAAAAACATTCGATTTCCATTGATAGGGAGATGTGCTGATTAGTTTTTGGCAAAGGCAGGTCAAGCCGATACGGAGATAAAAAGCAAAGAGTGCAGGAAATACAAATCGAGTTTTTGAGAGAACGGAGTATCGGATTTGAATAATCTAAAAAACATTCTATTTATAATGATTGGGAGAAGTGGTTATTAGTTTTTGGCAGAAGCAGGCCCAGCCGCTTCGAAGATACAGAGCTAAATATACAAAAATGGCAGTTTTTGAGAGAAAATAGCATCCGAATTGAATGGTTCAAAAAACTTGTGTGCTTATGTTGACAATATCATTGCTTTTGGAAAAAAATTATTTAAATTTTTTTTTGTTTTCAACTTTTTTTGTGTATCGAAAATAATTCAGATTTCAATTTTATTCCTGGCTAAAGTTTCAAAGCTCACTTATATATACTTTACTTACTACGCTTTACTATATACTTACTTTAAATACATATTTTTGACTTTGTGATTCAGTTTATACAATTCTTATAAATATTATACAATGTTACAGTATTTATAATAATCTATTTGAAAACATTCAATATTCCCCGAACATTTCGTTACGGTACCGGAAGTTCCAGCAATTTGCCTCAAGGCACGATGCCATGCACCCCAATAGTTAATTATAATTATTATCATAGTTTTAAATTCAAATAGGATTTTAAACGAGTAAAATTCCTATACAGAGTTGTAAAAAGAATTAATCTGCATGGCGCCTGATTTATAAATTGAGATAATCGTATAAAACGCATTCCTGTGTATATACATTTATACATGCATATATATATATATATATATATATATATATATATATATATATATAAATATATATATATATATATATATATATTTACATATATACAAATATGTATATACATATATGTATGTATGTAAGAATATATCTTTACAAGTAATTGACTTTCATATCACATTATTTCTGATAAAGATCTATAATGTAAGTAATTGCTCATTTTAATCTGTCTCACTTGTTTATATACATTTATACATGTTCAAACACACTTATACATATTTATACACATTTTTACAAATTGAATACGTATGTATACACATTTTGAAATATTTATACACATTTTACACATTATTAACTTCCCATAGGGTAAATTATAGTAATCGCGAAAAAACGAAAATTAAAATTTTTATATATCTTTACGTTTCAGAGGTTTCTGAATATTTTGGCATACCTTAGAAAAAATTGATGTATGTGTGTGTGTGTGCAGATACAAAATTTTGACGACGATTTCGGGAACACGGTTCAACCGATTTCAATTATTCACAAAGTTTAAGAAAACGTAGTGTCCGATTTTAATAATTCAAAAAACATTTTACTTGTATTGAACAACTCATTAAATTTTCATAAAGGCAGATCTAGCGTTTTCGGAGGTCTAGTGAAAAAAGTTAAAAAAAATTTGGCGGTCAAAAATGATCATTAGACATATGCACTTCAAATTATCAGATTTCTTATAGAGATTTTAACAATAAGTATAAATTTTGTTTACATTCCTATGGGTTCCGTACCAATGTTTAACGTTAGACGGCGACGCGGCGCTTACGCGCTTTTATATTTTGTCTCTATGCACTTAAAGCTTTGGAAAAATGTTCAGAACTTCCAAAATATTTCAAAATAAAGGAAACATTTTTTTTTAAAAGTCTTTCCAAAAAAATATTTTCCAAAAATTTATAGTTTCTCGAAAATCTAATTTTTTCAAAGTAAAAATTTAAAAATGTTAATCTTTATAAAAAAAATAATTTTTGGTACGGGAAGTTCCAGCAATTTGCCTTAAGGCACCATGCAATGCGCCCCACTAGTGTAAAATATATTTCAACGTTCTAAAAACCAAAATAAAGCTAGAAGGTGTCTACAAGTGCTTCTCAAACTACAACTTCTAATTTTAAAAGTCCAAAAGCTCTGATGCATCTTCTGTAAACTTTGACCTACCCAAGAAACTTTTCATAAAATTTCGTATATCTCTAAACTTACTTAAACATAAATCCAATCTACCAGTGCTTCTCAAACTTTAAGCAATTGGAAAAGTTCTAACGTGCAAAAAACTAATATTTTGTAGTCTAGCTCTTCGGAGAAAATTTGCATAAAATAATACATATCTCCACATTGCGGTTGACCTTTCAAAGTTTCAGAAACTTAAAGCTCCAACCTTACAAGTACTTGTCAAACTTTAAGCTTTTATTTTCAAAAGCCCAACTTTGCACACAATAAATCTCATCATAATCAGCATAAATATTTCATTAAGTTTCCCATCAAGCTCTAATAAATTTTTGAAGTAAAACTTCTTTAGGCGCGACTGGGGTGTAAATCCGTACAAATGCAACGGAAGTGCGTCACGGTTTTCGAAGAAATCATTCCTATACAGGTCGATGATGATTAGACGTCGTGTAATTATATCGCCAGCGAAAAATGAATGTATGTTAATTTTAATTACATTAAGTTCTTCAAACACAATTACATGATAGTGAAGTTGCGAAAACAATATTTGAACAAATATTATAAAATTTATTAATCAGCAATTACTTCATTTCTCTAATAAAGGTTCATTTTTAAATGCTAATTACAATGACAAACCGATCATGTCATATTTGAAGTATGACTTTAATTGCATTATTGTTTTTAAATATTATACATATTTTTAATGCTATTATAAATATATAATTTATAATTTATCATTACATAAATGTGTATAATGGTTGACACTAATAAATACACGAGTGTTATCATATTACTAATAAACAATATTCAAAATTGTTATATGATGTATTTATTTTTACTTAAATACCATCTAGTACAGTAGCAAATAAGTTTTACTTCAATCGCGTGTGAACTTTACGCACACTCTTTTTTTTTTAATTAAACCACTTTCCGTAGGCCTATAATCTTTTAGATTGTTCTATAAGACCATGAACTTTATCAACATACAAAGTTGCATTAAAATTGCAAGACAAAAAATGTTCAAAAATTAATTTCAAAAAAAAATCTGCGAGATTCCCTCGAACAGTTTCAAAATCGGTTCAGCATTTTTGCTTATCTGTTAATTACAAGTCGGATTTTCTGGCAAAAACATAAAATTATCATTTTACTATAGCAATCGATAATTTCATTACTCAGAACTCTATAAATACAAACAAATAGATCCGATATGATTCGTTCCCATGTCAATTTACAGGTCAATTATTTTCCGACACATGTCAATTGACAATTGACAAGTATTATTGACATGTCAATTGATAATTGTTGACACCGATTGACACCATGAGATTTTGTTCAGCGAGGAATTATTGCTCCATCCAAAGGGCGGAGGAAAAATTTACAGAAAATCAGATTTGGTAGTTTTATGGTTTCAAGTCATTCTAAATCGTTTGACAGCAAAATTGGAAAAATAAGAACGTTCACCTATCGATAAAGAAATTAATTTGAACACGAGCTTCTGTTCGCCTGATACAAACATTTTTTGTCAAAATTTTGAAAATTTTACAAGATTTCATTTTTCTTTGGCGTTTTCTCAACTGCTGCACCGATTTTAAAAATTTAAAAGCCCTTTAATGAAACTTTGCAAAGTGCTAAGGCTCTTATTAAAAATATTATAGGCCTATAAGAAGTAGTTTATTTATAAAAATGCATTTGGTGTGTGCCCTTAGGACATACATCATATATAGACATACACCATGTATGTCCTAATCTCAATTTATATTGAGCTAAGTGAAGGTTTTACTCGTGCACTGAGAGTTTAAAAAGTAAACAATATAAAATTTATTGAAGTTTTTGTTTTCTTTTCTTATTTTTGTACGTAGTTTTTTTCCACGAGGAATTTTTGTACTGTTTTTATATATTATACTTTTGTAGAAAATTTTATCAATTATATATATATATATATATATATATATATATACATTTTTATGTTTGTAATCATCTATTTATGTTACAAATTCAGTTGTAACTATACAATACTAGTATATAACTAGTTTAAAATTGTAATATGCAAAATATTTAATATATATATATATATATATATATATATATATACTGATTAAAATATCAAGGATTTTAATTTGTTTACGACTTAACCTCAAAATTTTTATTTCAAATCGTCGTAAACAAATTTATGGCATTAGTTAATTAATAATTTATCCAAAATATGATTGACGATTTTACTGCCTACATGTTTATGCTTTTGCCAGAACATCCGATTTGCTGATTTTGTTTTCTCTAAGTTTTGTGTCAGTCTGAATCGTTTGACACCAAAATTAGAAAATAAAATGTGTATGTGAGCCATTTTTTTAATTTTGTTTGCCTGTTTTCGTGAAACGCCAGAACTGTTCGTCATTTGCTCTCGATGAGATCATTTCTATACGGGTCGATTGTGATTAGTCGTCGTGTATATGAATAGAGATCTGTCGTTGTATGCGTACCAAAAACTAATCAGGTCGATTCCCAACCCATATCTTTCGAACGTAACCATACTAACCATAACATTTCTATTTAATCTGAGAATTGACCCATAAATCTCACACGTTAATTTCATTATATACACGTATCAGGAAGTATATGCAACTTGTTTTAGGGCAAAATGCAACTTGCACCTAGTTAATATATTTATCTATTTATCTTTTTCCAGTGAACTATCAACGTCGACTTTCGAAGGTTTAGGCAGGACCCAGTATTTGAGTTTGGCAGACAATGTGCTTTCGGCTGTTCCCAGTTTTATTTTCCAAAATATGCCTCTTTTAAAAACTGTCGATTTGGGCAGGGCCAGACTCCAGGAAATCACCCAGGACGATTTTAAGGTAAGTGGAAATAGTTTTTTTCTTTATTTTGAAGGAGCATTTTTTGAGGATTTAAAAAATATAGATTTTAATGCAGCACCATAATCACTGGTCTTCAGTCCTCGGTTCATCGTAGTTAACGCATTTACTACCTGACACCGGACTTTCGTTGGTATACCCATTTGGTATACTCAGACCTCAGTGTTTATTGCTGACTATATTAAAGTCAGTAGAAATAGATGTCCCTTTAGTAAATAGATATTTCTTCATTGTTGTTGTTTTGAGGTCATTGGAAATTATTTTTACTTTATTTTTTTTTAAATGTACCCTCAAAATCTTTTCTATTTTTTTTTCCTTTCTAGTATGCCCAACAACTGCAGCACGTTGTAGTGGTCAACAATTTGATTTCGAGGATGGACAGACACTCTTTGCCTCCAAAACTATTGCATTTGCACGTGGGAAGAAACGCTCTGACCACCCTCAACGGAACTCTAAGAAATTTACAAGAACTGGAATGGTTGTTCATCAACGCCAACCAGCTGACGACACTCGACGACGAAATGCCATCGGTGAGTTATAAAAAATTCTTTAGAGCAGTGATGACCAATATATGTATGTATATCTTTTTATATATAAAAATGGAGCTTGATAAAATGATCCGCTAAAACTCGAAAACGGCTAAACCGATTTGGTCAGTCTTAGTCTTGAAAAATTCGTGCTAATCAGTAGATTGTCGGAAAGGTGAGATATTATTACAAAATCGCGTAGAAACTTTACATTTTTAATTTGTAATTTTATGTAGAAGCGTAATTTAAATAAAACAATGGACGGTGGCTAATACGTTAAATGTCAAAAGTTTTTGACAGATGAAGTTCAACTACGTTTAATATGATGTTTTGCGTGAATATCATTTAATTATAATTAAATTGTAGTAAGTAGTTTTATTTATATACAAAAACGATAGTATACGGATCGCAAGTGTAAACTAGAAACTCAAAATATTAACTTTTTTGAAATGTTAATATGAAAATACACTTTTTGGCGTTAAGCACTCTTTTTTTGCAAATCATATTTTTCTCAAACACGGTGCTCTGAAAGATCTCATTTGTATAATTATATACTCATTGGTATTTATAAAACATTTTCTAGGTTATATTATTTTTTATTTATGTTATTCAGAACCTAAACTTGGTATCGATCAAATGGACATAACATTTTCCCAATTATAATTTTCCAGAATTTATCGAAGAATAGATAGTAATATATGAAGGTACGGGGCAAACAACGTATGCCGGGTCAGCTAGTATATATATACATATATGTGTGTGTGTAAATATATATATATATATATATATATATATATATGTATATATGATTATGTTAATAGTTTATCAAAAAATCAATTAAACTTTTCGATTACGTAAAGTTATTATTTAAAAACAAAATTTGGCGCCGGCTATAAAAATCGTTGAATCAAATTCAACTTTTGATTACATTTTTATGAATCATAAAAATGATAAATTTTGTAAACTAAATATTTAAAAAAATATAAAAATGATAAGAAATAAGAAATATTAGATTAAAATTTAGTTTAATTGATTTTAAGTAGTATGAAAAATATACCATATATTATAAACATAAAAATGACTTCCAAATTAATTTTTGAACTTAATTTATTATAAAAATACTAATATTAAAGTAAAAATTTGGTAAAAATTATTTGATATAGTATGAAAGTTTTTAAGTATATTATCTAAACTCAGTTTTTGTTTCTAAACTATATCTATTATGGTTTTTTAAAAAACGATTTTTAATAAGAAATTGTTTTGAAATATTTTAAGATTGTCTTTTGTGTAGTGCAATTTGCTTATAATATAAAAAAATATTTATCAAAGTACAAAAAATTTGAAAAAAAATTGTAAAATACTATAGCATATTATCTAAAGCCAGCTATAGTCTCAAAACTATATCTAAAACAGTTCTCCTAAAAAGCGTCTTTTAAAATGCATCAACCCATCATCTCCCAGCAAACCACAAACGATTAATTAAGTTAAAATAACGTAGCACGGAGGAAACGCCGTTACGTATTTGGTGGTTACGTTAATAAAGCGTAAATGTTACGTATAGTTGTAACCTTTAATAGACCTCAACGTAGATACTTCGTTTTTGTTAATTACGTAACAGTTACGTTACACTCAGTGGTGTTGTGCTAATATTTTTTGCCGGAACGCTAGAATTTAAAAACCGGTTCATAAACCGGTTCAAAAATCGGTTTTCATGTTTGCTCCGGTTTCGTTCGAAAGGGAAAGAAACAAAAATTATTACAAAAGTCATTTTGTGCACATATATGTATGTTTATTACAATAATAGGAACATTTAATAAAAATTAGTTGAATTAAAATTTATACAATTCACTTATTAAATTATTTTCTGTATGTAGCGATTTTTTTTTAATTTTTTTCTGTCGGAACGCGTTCCGGCCCAAAAATGATTTGCCGGAACGACGTTCCGGTGCGTTCCGGCTCGACAACACCACTGGTTACACTGTTATTATTAGCTAATAATTTCATGCAATTAATTTTGTTTTTCATTCCATTATCTATTTTTTACTATTTTTTGCAGAATGGTAACAAATTAATTTTGGTCCATGCAGCAAATAACAGATTGACACATTTACCCCAGAGTTTCAAAGGTTCTCAACATTTGGAGTCGTTGTTCTTTCAGCACAATTTAATCACCGGTTTCAATGGAGCTTTGCAGAGGTGCAGAAAATTGAAGAGATTACAATTCAGTCATAATAATATTAGAGAGGTGAGTAGATAATTAGATAAATAGATAAGTAGATAAAAAGCAAATTGCAAAGACACTAAACAGATTTTGGATACATCTTGCTAGTAAGTTGTTACTACTAATATTTTTTTCTAGTTATTTGATGACGATTTCTTCGAAACCGAAAATCTGGAGGACCTCCAATTGGGCTACAACGAGTTGACGTCCTTAAATGGAAGTCTTTTACCTTTGAAATTATTGAGGACTTTAAATTTAACTCACAATTTGCTCAAGGATTTCTCTGTCCAGGAATTGAGAGGGTTGAGACGATTAAGAGTCGTCGATTTGTCTCATAATCGAGTTGAAAGGATCACTGGACGAATGGAGGTAATAGAGGAAAAAATATTGAAGAAACGCTTACCATGTGCATCCCAGTCCAAGTAAACATGTTTGAGAAAGCACTGTGTTAGGTTTGGACAACATGGCAAGCAAACATGATTTTTTTTTAAATTTTCTTTTTATTAATTAACTTTATTTTATTTTATTTGCTAGAATTTAGTCGAATCAGAAACCAGAATTGTAGAACTCCGCCTGGACCACAACCGTCTAACATCTTTAGACGGTGCTCTGATGGGCGTCCAGGGATTAGTAAGACTAAGTGTGGCTCATAATCTAATCGAAAGGATTTCACCAGGCGATCTTATAGGCCTGGATGTCCTCAGAGTCCTGGACGTCAGTCATAACAGACTTACTGCCCTTGAAGAAACAGCAAAGGTAAAATAACCACCTCTCCAGTCTGGTGTGTGTGATATTAATTTATTTATGTTGATAGACCTTTTTGCCTGCTTTGGACGAGTTGTTTGCATCTCATAATCGTATCAGAGCTTTGCATCAAGATTTCCATGGTTTGCCTTCGCTGTGCTGGGCAGATTTATCTCACAACGAGATTGAGATTTTGTCTCCTGAGCTTGTGAGACATACGAGGTGCTCGATACATGGAGCACCCTTGAAAATTTATCTCCAAGGTAAGATATATATTTATATAGATAACTAGCAAACCTGACGAACTCCGTTTCGCCACCAGATGGTTTCGTGAGAAAGATGAAGAATTTTTTTATTTGTTTTATATTTGAAAAGGAAAAAAATGATTTTATTACACAACAGTAATGAATTCATTTCGATTACAAAAATTAAGTGTTTTTAGTTGAACTTCTCCAAGTAAATGGAAGTAAATCCGCAAATTATCCGTTTCATTGAAGTGCTCTTTGGTAAACCACATTTTTTGTTTTTTGGTCTGACGTTAACACAAACAAAGCGGATGGTTTTCCAACTCGTGAACAGGCAACCTATAACTGCCCATGTAAAAAACAATGATTTTCTGAATAATCTATTTGAAATTTATCCCGCAAACACTAAGCGATTGGCCTTGCGACTTATTATTGCGAACGCAAGGCGAACTGGAAATTGCAATCGTTTGAAGTCAAACGGAAGACCAGTCGGAATCATTGGTATGTCAACAAATCGCCAGCAATGTTTGATTGAATGGTGAAATTCAGTGCGTGTACATCATTATTCTTTGCGACCAGAATTGCTCATTGACTTAACCAAGCATAATTCTGATAATTCTCACTAATGTCATTACTCGAATTCTTAATTACGGCGCGTAAAGTTCCAGCAATTTGCATTAAGGCACGATGCCATGCACCACTAATTCTTTTAATTATAAACCTTGCGGAGCCCGAGACCTTTCCAACGAATGCAAAATTCGAAATCGGTTCGTGCGTTCTGGAGTTATTTTGTCAGGAAGGAAAACCCGACTTATTTTTATATATCTGTAGATTAAATTGTTATCTTTGTAGTAGAACTCTTCTACTATTTCATTTATATTCTTTTTTTATCAGATAATCCGGTTCTTTGCGATGACCGCTGGCCAGAAACAATGACCGCCATCGAGGGCCAACAGGCTCGAGTCTACGGTTCAACCCAATGTGTGGGCATGGCCATCGTCAACAATGCCAACTCGCCTTTATCAATCGGCGGCCCTGACATAGTAGACTCCATAATTGCTGAAGACGGCACTATAATTGGCGGCCAAAACGTCAACGCCCACAAAATGAACCCTGTAGAAACCCCAAAACCGCTCCCAGCCAAAATCGATACCTTTGACGAAAAATCGACATCGCTGCAGACCGATGCCAAGAACGCAATCGGCGGTTCCATCCTGCAAGGTTCAGGGTTGAATTTGAACGATAACAGGGTCCCGGGAAACCAGAGTGGCGGTTCAGGGTTGGACAACGGTGTTCATAAGTTACACATTGATGCACAGAAGATCACGAGTGATCAGACTTTAACGGTTTTGACGCTGAATGATGAAAAGACGCCGATAGTGGTGGCACCGCCGATGTTGTTGCAGCCGGCGGTTGAGAATTTGGCGGTCGATAATACGTCGTCGGACGAGATTTGAGGTTGGTGGCCGAATTAACGGGAGTAAGTGTGATTTGTTTTGTATTTAGGTAGGTTAAGGAAGGATTTTATTTATGGACGTCGACGATTATCTTATTTTATTTTGATTTTATATGAATATTTAAAATAATTTTTTTGAAAAAGGAAGGAAATTATATGGCTTACTCTTTTTTCTCTCTCTTTCAACTTTCTTCAACTACGATTTTATTTACTTCAATTAATTGAAGCCATTAATATTATTAACTTTAATCTTGAAGTTATATTATGATGTTAATTTCTGAAAAAAAATAAAGATAAAAGTAAAAAAGAAAATGACGATAAATGATATATTCACGCTTTTTTCTCTATATAGCTTTCTCTCTCTTTATCTCTTTCTTTTTCTCTTTCTTTCTTTCTTTCGCTTTCTCTTTCTCACCCACACCTTCTTTCTCAATCTATTTTATTTCCTCTTCTTTCCTTTTCTATCTTTGTTCTTAATAATTGTCTGTTTGCTCTTTCTTTCTCTGTTTTTTCTTTCCTTCTTCTGCTTCTCCTTATCTTTTACTCTCTCTTTTCTGTTTTTTTATACTCTTTCTGTTTATTTTTATTACTTCTTTTTTACTCTTTATTTTTTAAAGAGATAGTAAAGCTCTTTTTTTACTTTCTCTCTTCTTTTACTCTATCTATTTCATTTTCTTTTGCTCTCACTTTCCCTCTCTCTCTTGTTTTATTATTTTCTCTCCTCTCTTATCTGGTTTTTCATACTTTTCTGTTTATTTTTTTTACTTTTTTTTTACTCTTAATCTTTTTCTTTTGCTATCTCTTTTTTGACTCTCTCTCTCTCTCTTCTTTTTTTTTACTCTTCCTATTTCATTTTCTTTTACTCTCTCTTTCCCTCTCTTTCTTGTTTATTATTTTTTCTCACTATTTTCAGTGTAGTATTTTTTGAATTTCATTATTTTTTTTTTACTCTCTTTTATGCTTATTATCTCTCTCTCTTTCTCTCTCTTATTTTTATCTTATTAAATTTTATAATATAAATAATAATAGTTTCTTTCTGTTAAAACATTGATTGAAAAAAGAACTATCAAAAGCTAATATAAAAATAATAATATAATTATTAGCTAAAGCTAAATAATAATATAATTATTATACATTAAATAATTAATATTTTTATTACAACCAATCATCTGTAGTTTCTGTGAAATATTTTTTATTTTTTTACTCTCTCTTTTTTTTTACTCTTTCTATTTCATTTTCTTTTACTCTCTCTCTCTCTTCCTATTTAATTTTCTTTTGCTTTCTCTTTCCCTCTCTCTCTTGTTTTATTATTTTCTCTCGCTTATTATTTTACTTTTTACTCTCTTTTATGCTTATATTATCTCTCTCTCTCTTATTTTTTCATCTTAAAATAAAATTTCATAATATAAATAATAGTTTCTTTCTGTTAAAATATTGATTGAAAAAAGAACTATCAAAATCTTTCAAATTTACAAACAGAGAGATAGAAAAAAGATTTACTACAAATTTAAACAAATAATAATATTTTCATTATACATTAAATAATTAATATTTTTATTACAACTTTTATCATTCATTTGTAGTTTCTGTGAAATATTCTTTATTTTTAATTAATTAAACAAAATTATTATATACTTAACAATTTTATATTAAATTGCAAAAAGTTTGATCCAGAAGTTGGATTATAAATTGACAATTATATATATATACTGTAGAACACCGTTAAGACGATCATGCTTATTACTTAAGACGCTATTTTAGTTCTTAGAAAATCGTCTTAACGGGGTTTTACTGCATATATATATATTGGTTTGAATCTTAGAATAATTTTAAAATATTTTAAGTGTATAAAAAAATTTTACTGCTCATAAAATCACATTTACATCGACAGTATTACCAAATAATTTTTAATTAATTAATCATCATTTTTTGTTTTATTTTTGTTTATTTATATTTAAAAAAAATCATATCGCATCACGTGTATATTTTTTTTGCTAAAATTTGTACAAATTAAATTTATGAAAGAAAAAAATGAAATAGTTTTAAAGTTTTTTTTATTATAACATTTATTAATATAAAACGTATTATGCTTAGTTTATAACTAGAAATAATAAAATTTAATTATTAGTGATGATTAATTTGTTTGAAACAATAAAAAATAAAAATGGGAAAATAATTATTATTAAAATAATAATCATTAATATGTTATTATAAATTATTATTAAAACTTTAGTTTAATGTTTAGTTTTAATGAATATATACATTTATTTATTCACACATGAAAAATGAAAATTTATTTTAGATTTATTGATGACAAAAAAATTGTTATTGTGTAATATTTATATTTGTGTAGAAATATATTTTATTGTAAATTTATACATATGTTTAATATGTATTCATAAATATGAAATTTATAAATAATTAATGAATTGTTTATAAAGTAAAACTTCTTTAGGCGCGACTAAGGTGTAAATTCGTACAAATGCAACGGAAGTGCGTTACGGCTGAATCGAGTGCCAATGATTTGTCATTCGCTCTCGATGACATCATTCTATACCTTTCGATTATGATTAGTCGTCATGTATGTGAATAGAGATTTGTCGTGTATGCGATAAATAAACAATTTAAAGTTAACATCGTAGTACTAATGATTTAATGAAAAATGCCTGAATCAGAAGAATATTTTATAATGTTCCTTGAAAATAATAAAACAAATTAATCATTTAGGTCGTGTGTTAAACGTAAGTTTATTGCTTAGAAATTATTTCTATATTATTCGTAGTTTCTATAAACCTTTGAAGTTATTAAAATCAAAAATACTTTTTAGGCAAGATAGATATTACAGCTGTTCAAGAATGAGATTATATCGCCAGCGAAGAAAGTAAAAAATGCAAACAGTCAATGAATGTATGTTAATTTAAATTACATGAGTTCTTCAAACACAGTTGCATGATGAGTGAAGTTGCAAACAATATTTGTTTAGCGTTGTTTAACATAATCCACTGTGTGCACGAATATTATAGAATTTATTAATCAGCAATTACTTCATTTCTCTAATGAAGTAATGAATTACAATGACAAACCGATTCATCTCATATTTGAAGTATGACTTTAATTGCATTATTGTTTTATATATTATACTTATTTTTAATGCTATAAATATATAATTTATTATTTATCATTATATAAATGTGCA
>NW_020539678.1:0-19634 GCF_003426905.1 Ctenocephalides felis
ATTCAGCTGGAAATTTTAATGAGAATTGCTTGAATAATGCGAAGCAATTTGATTAAAAATGTCAATTTTATATTTTTTTCTAAAAAATATATTATATTCTGCATATTATAGAAATATGTATTGGCGGTTGTATTTGAATTGAAAATTTGAAGTAAATTAGTTTGGTTGTTGAACAAATTTAAATATAGATATCAAGTTTAGAACTGTTCTTTATATCTCTAATAAATTAAGAAAATATTTTATTCTGCACAATATAAGGTTTTGTATTGTGGACTGTAAATATAATGCGGATGAAGAGGAGATTTGAATTTAAAAATGAAGTAAGAATTCTTTCTATATTTCGAAAAAAGAATAAATTATTTAATTCTTTATATCATTTTGCTCTGATAAAATGTTAAAGTTAAATAATGTGCTCGATACCAAATTAATATCTAGATGAAGAAAAATTATTATTAGATATTTTTGTATTATGAAAATGAAATATAAATTCGAGTGAGCCTTGATCAGGAATTATAAAAATAATATATGATCATGACATGTCGACTTTCGCAAATGATGCTGAAAACATTTTTATAAGTTTTTGCAAAGTTTTTACTGAAATTGTGGTTTCAATAATATTGTAGACAAACCAAATTAATTATTAATTATATATCCTCCCAATGTGAAACAAAGTTACGATTTACTACTCATATATAATTTAAAATTTGTTGATATACTTTTTGCTCTTTGTCAAAATTTTATAACACACAAAAAATTTAGCGCCTGCATTAGGTAAAAAACGAGATAGTTGTGAAATAAATATTATATGCGATATATAAATTATTATATGTAAGTTTATAAAATTTAGCAAAGGTAGCAGCTTTGATATTTAGAACTATGTAGCTGTGTAAAAGATTGCATTTATTTAAAAGAAAATCTAATTTTTCCTCTTCCCATTCATCTAATATAAAAGTTAATAATTAATTTAGGTACTATATATATTGATAAAAGCATAAAGAAAATTGAATATGTTAAAATGTGAGTGTTTATTTGTTTCGCAAAACTGATGCATCATAGTTTTGTTCTCTGCATTCTCAAATATTTTCATAAAACATTCTTATCGTAAAAATATTTATATATTTTATATAATAAATTTTTCATCATTCATAATAATAAATATTCCATTTTGAAACATCCTTATATACGTCTTCCTAATTGAACAAAAACAATTGGATTTTACATTCAAAATTAATCAAGTCTCGAAACAAAAATGCATAGAATTTTAAATCTATGTATAATTTAACGTATATATTTTTTTAAAAATGTTGAAAAGCTCAAGTTAACAAATTAATTATTTTTTCTCAAAACATTAATTTAAATTTTATATTATCAAGTGGAATAAAATCAGAAAAGCCCATTTTGACTTAATAAGAAAACTCAGGGTCCAAGTTGGTTAAAAATTTTAATTTAATTCAAAAATGTTTCAGGTAAAAGCGAGACTTGCATAATCATTAACAGCTTTATTAAAACGGAATTATTCAAAATATTAATTTTTACGTTTTACAAAACACCTCACTTGTACTTTCTCATTGTTAGCAATAAGACAATTCATTGTTAGCAAAAATATATGAACAAAATAAAACAGATAATTTGAACAAATCTGAGCACGCATTATTAAAAATATTTTTAGGACAAAATAAATATTCAATAAATCTATTTTTTAAATATTTAGGGATTCTGTAAGCAAAAAGATTAAACGAAGCATGAAAATATTTATGCTAATCTAGTTAAAATTAAATATAATTTATCAAAATAAAGATGCAGAATAAGAAATGACTAGAACATGAAGTTTATGTATTAATGCAAAATATTCGTACAACAAAATTTAGCTAAAATTGGTAAAATAATTAAAACAAAACCATAAATGCTATGTTGGGAATTATAGATTTGAATGATTTAAACTGAAAATTTAAATTTAAATAATTTAAAAATGTTACTGTTGCAAGAAAAGACTTGTATAATCATATTCTATATATGAAACTATCATTAACAGCTTTATTAAAACGGAATTATTCAAAATATTAATTTTTACTTTTTATAAAATATCACTCTTGTTTTTTTCATTGTTAGCAATAAGACAATTCATTGTTAGCCAAAATATATGAACAAAATAAAACAGATAATTTGAACAAATCTGAGCACGCATTATTGAAAATATTTTTAGGACAAAATAAATATTCAATAAATCTATCTTTGAAATATTTAGGAATTTTGTAAGCAAAAAGATTAAAATAAGTATGAATATAATTATGCTAATCTAATTAGAATTAAATATAATTTTTCAAAATAAAGATGCAGAATAAGGAATGACTAGAACAAGAAATTTATATATTAATACTAAATTTTTGTACAAAAAAATTTAGCTAAAATTGGTAGAATAATTAAAACAAAAAACATAAATATTAAGTTGGAAAATATAGATTTAACTGATTTAAAAAGGCATATTGATAGAATTAGTTTAAAATTCACATCTATAATAATTCAATAACAGCAATTCATTTTTATAATTGAAAGTAAAGCAATATTAAAAATACTTAGAAAATTTGAGTTATCTGAAGAAAGCACAAAATCCAAAAATTCAAAAATTTTCACTTGAAAAAATGTAATTAGAAGACTATTATTAGAAATAAATTGATTAAGACATTCAATTAACAACTTGAACTTTAGTGTAAAAATTTGTAAATTGTTGAAATTTAGTTTAGAAATAATACTTTGCAAAATATGGATTATGTACTATTGATTCAATTATGTTTTATATTGTATATTGTAAAACTTACTTAAATTACGAACTTTAAAAATCTTCAAATTTAGGTTATTTGACGAAAACACATACAAATTTAATTCTCAAAATTGAAATGTCTAAAGTAATAATAAACATTTTCCAAATCCCCATTGATATTTCTGATATGCTTCCATTTATTGAGAAAATTTACTATACTCGGCGCCAAAAAGGTAAATATTCATATAAGACTGTTAATGAAAATAAATTAATTAAAACAAATATTTAATAGTTTAAAATGTAGTACAATTTTGGAAAATTCTGGCGTTTAATATAAATAGTCAGTTTAATATAAAATGCATAAAATGGATTATGTGGAAATTGCGACTAATCTAAACTAATTTAGGTTTTCACATTATTCTAAATGAATTTTTAACATTTAAAAAATTTAGAAAGCTCGAAAATAATTTGAAAAATCATATATAAATTTAATCTTCAAAATTGAATCATCGATGTAATTTAGTTTAGAAATAATCATTTGCAAAATATGGATTATATGGAAAATACTATTGATTTAATTATGTTTTTTACAATATTGTAACTTATTTAAATTGCAAATTTTAAAAAGCTTTTCAAATTTAAGTTATTTGACGTAAATACATATAAATTTAATTCTCAAAATTGAAACATCCAAAGTAATATTAAACATTTTCGAAATCCCCATTGATATTTCTGATATGCTTCCATTTATTAAAAAATGTACCATATTTGGCGTCAAAAAAGTAAATATTTATATACAACTATTTTAAAGAAAATAAATTGATTAAACTGATAAGTCAAACATTTAATTGTTTGAACTTTAGTACAATTTCAAAAACTTTTGTGGTGTAATTTAAATTGTCAGTGTCATATAAAATGGATTATGTGGGAAATGCGACTTATCTAAAAATGATATTAATGTATTATTGTTATTTTGTTATATTTCATTGTTTTTCTAGTATTATTTTATTATTCAGAAATTTCATTTATGTTATTTATTAATTGTATTTTTTATTATTATTTGCTTTTATTTTATATTAAATCATCATACTACGGATATTATTTTCATGTAAATTCTATCCTTTGCACTCTTATTTATTTAAATTTATGTTATTATTTATCAATATTGCTTGATGTTAATTGTAATAAATATTGTAATTGAAAAAAAAATGTTTCGTTACATTATTCTGAATTAATTTCCAACATTTAAAAAAATCACAAAGCTCTAAGATAATTTGAAAAAAACACGTATAAATTTAGTTACTTATTCTATTTATTGAAAAAAATTTCTATACTTTGGCGTGAATCTTCAAAAAATAAAATATTGATACAAGACTATTATTGATAACAAATTGATTAAGATCAACATTAAAAATGCTGTAATTGCTGTAATTTAATCTAGAAATAATCATTATCATAAAAATAGATTATGAGGAAAATACTGGTATTCTAAAAATGCCTTTTATATTTTTACAGTATTATAAAATAATTTGCAATATTTCTTAAGATTTGAAAAAAAGCACGTATAAATTTAAATCTCAAAATTGAAACACTCAAAGTAAAATGAAACATCATTCAAATCCATTCATTCAGGTATGCTTTTATTTATTAAAAAAATTTACCATACTCGGGGTGCATTTTCATACCAAAAAAGTAAATATTTATATAAGGTTTTTAATGAAAATAAATTGATTAAAAGACGCATTTTATGCTTTGAACGTGAGCATAATTTTCGAAATTGTTGCAATTTAATTTTAATATTCATTGCCACACAAAATGGTTTATGTGGTAGTACTAATAAAAAATGCTATTTATATTTTTTACACAATTATAAAGTAATTTTCAGCGTATACAAATCTCCCAGAACAAGCTATTTGGGAAAAAACACGTATAAATTTAATTTTCGCAGTTGAAACATCCAAAGTGATATTAAACATGTTTTAAACCCATATATTAAATATGTTTTAGATATGTTTCCATTTATTAAAAAAAATTAATTTATTTAAGAAAGTTAACGTGAATAATTAAGCCAGAAAAGAATATATTAATATGAGTTGGTTTTTAATAAAAATAAATTGTTTAAAACAAACATGTCAAAATTTGGACTCAATTTTGGCTATTCAGATATGCAATTTAGAAATAGTTATGTCTCGCAAAACACTACTAATCTAAAAATGCCGTTTATATTTTTTACCATAATTAAAAAAAAGCGACCTTTTAATGAACACCATAGCAAAATTTGACTTATTTGAAGAAAGCACATTAAAAATTTGACAAAACTGAGAAACATCAAAATAAATATGTATAACAATTTCTAAACCTTATTGCTTCTTATTAACAAAATAGATATATTTTGCAGAAATATTAAAATAAGAGAGGAAAATATTGGTTTTGGATGAACATTAACGACAATGAATTAATTTGAGGCAACTATTGAAAATTTTTAACTTCAGTAAATTTTAGTGAAAAAAATTGAAAATTGTAATAATTTTACTTCATTGTGCCAAAAAAAATTGATTGTGTAGAAAATACCATTAATCTAAAAATACTGTTTATATATATTTTTTTCAAGTTAACAATTTAATTATCCATTTCCTAAAACATTATCTAATTTTCGTAAGTAGAATCAGATACGGTTGCATGATTCTTGAGTATTTTTCTACTCACTTTTGACAATTTTCTCGGCACGAGCCAAACAGTTTTTTTCGTCACAGATAAACGCACAATGTAACAATTTGCTAGTTTTTAACTCACAATTCACAGGAAAAAAAAATTCTGTATGCTGTCCATCGCTTGTCTGATCTGGTTTTTAGTTTCTAACTACTGACAATTTAATGTTTTTTATAATCATAAAAATTACAGATCGGAACAGCTATGGTTCCGTATCGTTGTTTCATCAATTGGATAAAAATTATTGCGTTTAATTCTTAGGAAATTTCTAAAGAGACAATATTTGTAAAAATATTTTTATAAATCATTTTGCAGGTAAATGAATATAGATATTGTTTGTGAAAATGGTATTTTCTGATGTGCTAATATATTTTATCATAAAAATATTTCTTAATATTTTATTTAAATCACATACAAATGCTTAAATTTTTAAAGACTGTGTACGGTTGTGCCACTTTTTTGATTAACCATAATTTATTGGTTAGCTGGGAAAACACGTATAAGTTTAATTTCCAAAATTGAATCCTCCAAAGCAATATTAAATATCTTTTAAAGCCATTACTTATTTTTTTATGTTCCCATTTATTGAAAAACTTACTATACTTGGCGTGAATCTTAAAAAAAATTAATATAAGGTTATTATTGATAACAAATTGATTAAGACCAACTTAAAAACTTGAACTTTAGTCTAAAATTTTGGACATATCTGTAATATAATCGACAAATAATCATTATCATAAAACTGGATTTAAGATGAAAATACTAGTATTCTAAAAATCCCTTTATATTTTTACAGCATTTTAAAATAATTTGCAACATTTCATAAAATTTAAAAAAAAAATTGTATGCATCATACAAGAAAAGGGCGAGACTTTGGGGTATGTGGACGGTTGTGACAGGCATGAAAATTGGTTAAAAAACAATATGTATAAATAACATGTATAAAATAGTTTATAACGACTTTTATTGTCAGAAATACGTAGCACAACACAACATAATCATTTAAACAAAGCTTAGAAATATAATTATAAACTTGATAAAAAAAGTGATTTATTTCTTGTATTAAATTTTAAAAAATTAGAGTTTCTTTGTCCGCATGTCAAGGTACCCAACGCAATCTTTTGACAACAACAAAATAGTTACGACTGTGGAAAATTATTTATGCGAAAAGTACTTTTATTGCTACTTTTCAAAATAATAATCAATATCTCAATAGTTATAATTAGCAAAATCAATTTGATCATATATTTATTAGTTCGATTTCAAATAATTGGTTCAATTCAGTAGACCATCAAGGTAAAAAAAAATTGAAATACAAAAAAAAATTAAAAAAATAAATTTTTCATACTTATATTCTGATTATACCGTTAAAATATTTGAAAATCAAAAAAAAAAACTTTTAATTATCTTTGTCTATTCCATACGGAACATCAGCAATTTGGCAATAGTATTTAGAATGTACTTAGAACAGTGAGAATGTCTTGGTATAAAAATCATTATACTAATAAAATATAGTTATATTGTTTAATTATAAAATTGTGATTATTTCTATTACAATCCAGAGATTATTTTCAAATGATAAATTTTAAACAAAATTTTATTTTGGTTCGCTCTACATTTATCAAATTGGATGTGCAAGTAGGATAATACTTATTCCTGGTATAAAATACGTTAGTATTAGGTATTATTCAAAACTAATTTAGTTTACTTAAAATCCATGTATTTCTTTCAGCTTACGCTCGATTTTAAAATATATAATGAGTACAATTTAGTCAATGAAATTGGAGACGACTATAAGATGATAAAAAATTCAATAAAAATAATACGTATTTAATAAAACCGTTTAATATAATTATAAAAATTATATTATTCAACTGATTTTTCATATAATTCTATAAAAGTTACATTTAGGTGGGAAAGGTATAAACAATAAAAAATAGTAAATTAAAAGTGAGATAATTTATTTTAAAAAAGCAATTTAACAAAAGTTAAATTAAATAAATAGTGATTTCAACACTTTTCGTGAATATTTCTAACTGTACGAAACTAACTGTAAGGAAGAGTGGACATTAAATTCATATTTTGCTTTGGTTGAGTAATATAGCTAAAAATCGTAAAATAATAACATAAAAAAATAAAATTATAATTTGTTAAATAACATAGCTAATATTTTGTGAAATAATAATATAAAAAAATAAAATTATAATTTGTTAAATAACATAGCTAACATTTTGTAAAATAATAATATAAAAAAATAAAATTATAATTTGCTAAATAACATAGCTAACATTTTGTAAAATAATAATATAAAAAAATAAAATTATAATTTGTTCCATTTTGCAATATAAGTTAGATTTTTTTTATTTTGTATTTTTAAATATATAGCTACAGATTTCTTCCAAGAGGACTTAAGAATACAATTATTTTACAATATGGGTACAAAATTACAATAAATAGTAAAATTACTAATGAAGCCAACATAAAATTACATTATACAGATTATTAATATTTATTCACATAGAATAAGATAAAATAAAGATATTTGAAAAGAAATAAAAAAGTTAACTTGAGCAGATGGAGATTATTTGATTAGGTGAAGTATTATGAATATCTATTTTATATCTCAATATAAGACAAGTTGGACCTTTGTGCCCCGCCCCACTCTATATTTACTGAAAATATTCATATTTCAATATAAGACAAATTAGACCTTTGTGCCCACTCTATATTTACTGAAAACCAAATTGGACTTTTGTGCCAAATCTTACCCCTATGTTTTGAATTTGTGTAACATTGATATTGATCATATGTTTATTTAATTTTTATATTTTTAATTTTTTTTTCTTTATATTTTAATTCAATTCACATATTATTTTGTTGTTACCTTATGTATATCATTACTTAGTTTTTTTTTATCATTTTAACTAAATACTGGTAATGATTTATTTTAATAACATAAAATATAATTTAATAATATAATTTTTAACTTCCCGCAGGATAAGTTATAGTAATGGGCCAAAAATCAAAATTGAAAATGTTTACATATCTCGACGTTTTGCAGGTTTTTGAACATTTTGGCATACCTCAGAAAAAATGGATGTGTGTGTGTGTATGTATGTATGGATACAATTTTTCGTCTACGTTTTCGGGCGCACGAATCAACCGATTTGAATAGTTCAAAAAACATTCGATTCCTATTGATAAGGAGATAGGGAGAGTCCTGGTTAGTTTTTGGCAAAAGCTGGTCTAGAAGTTACGGAGATAAAGAACAAGGGTGTAGAAAATAGAAATTGTGTTTTAGAGAGAACGGAGCGTTCGATTTGAACGATCTAAAAAACATTCAATTAGTAATGATTGGGAGATAAGTTTATTAGTTTTTGGCAAAGGCAGGCCCAGCCATTTCGAAGATACCGAGCTACATGTGTAAAAAATGGCAGTTTTTAAAAGAACTAAGCGTCCGATTTAAATGACTCAAAGAACTTTCTGCTTATCTTAACAAAATAATTGATTTTTGAAAAAAAATGTTTCAATTTTTTTTAAAAAAAAAAATGTATATCGAAAATAAATAAGATTTTATTTTTAATACTGACTATAGTTCTAATATACTTTAAACGAATAATATCAACTTTGCAATTCAGCTTATATAATTTTTATAAATATTAGACAATGTTACAATATTAATAATAATCTATTTGAAAACATTCAGTATTCCTCGAACATTTCGTTACGATACGGGAAGTTCCAGCAATTTGCCTTAAGGCACGATGCCTTACACCCCACTAGTTTTTTTAATAAAATAACGAGTAATTATTTTTGTAATTAGTATATTTTATATTTTATTATATTGGCTATAATTTATAATTTTATCTTATATTCATGGATAGTTTTCGCAAAAACACTGTTAAAAAAATCACACATCATCTGCGTATTAAATTAGATTTATAATTTTTAAACAACCATACATTATATCAAGTGATGATACATTCCAATTACAAATTTCGTTTAATATTAAACTATCAAATTCTACGCATAATTCATTTGAAAATACAAATTTTCGCTTATTTACGGAAACGGTAAATTTATTAAGCGATTATTATTCGTGAAGAGCCCGTTAGCGTGCGTAGCGAGTCAAATTATTTTTATTTACGAATAATGAACCGTATACAGTACAACGTACATTAATTCGTTATTTGTATCAAATTTGATTTAAACACTCAATTATCTAAATTGTTTGATATGCCTCACATACATAGAAATTTGTAATAAAATCTAATACTACGTTTTTCGTTGTGCATGTGTATTGATTTTGCCGTTAGTTGCGCCATAAATATTTTCATATTAAATTAATAATAAATTTACGTTAAAAGCGTAACTAAATTTGTAATATTCTTATTTGGTATTTGGGTCGCACCTGCAGAGGTAAATTGATTTTTATATAGATTAGGGCACAAAGGTCAAGTTGACTTTGAGCAATTATATTGCATATGACCAAACCACTTATATCACAACAATTAATACATATCAAATATACAACTATGTGACTACGTTCAGTAAAACTTCAACTAATTTATTAATATAGAAATATATTTTTCAAAAATTTATCACTTGGTCCTTTTTACTCCAACGGCGTTGTTAAAAGAGATACCAGGAGCCAAAAGGATTTACCATTTTATTTTTTATTTCAAAAAGGTTTCATGAAATATTAACTACATCATTTAATGAAATTGATGTAGTTTAATTATTAGGTCCAACAAAAAAACTGACAATCACAATTCATGCATATGTATTTTTAAACATAATAAACAAATCATTTTGTCTTTTACTACTAACATAAATATTGTTTTAATAGGCATTTCTACTTAATTTATCACAATCAAACTTATTTTATATTGAAATACAATTATTATAGTTGTGAAGATAACCTCTGTTTAAAATTCGTATTTTATGTGCACATGGTTTTATAAAAATTGCACTGGATTCAGCATAAATATTAAATTTCTTTAGAAGACTTCACCACCAGAGTTGGAATAACTATTAATTTAATTATTTTTTGTTAATAGTAATATAGTAATATTATCGTAATATTTTAGCTGTTTTTCAAAAATTCATCACCTGGTCCATTTTACTCCAGAGACGTTGTAAAAAGGGACAGCAGGAACCAAAAGGATTTACCATTTTATTTTTTATTTCAAAAATGTTTTATAAAATAGTAACTACATAATTTAATTAAATTGATGCAGCTTAATTATAAGGACCAACAAAAATTTAAGTACATATGTATTTATTATATTTTAAATATGTTTGTATTATATTTTTAAACATAATAAACAAATCATTTTGTTTTTCACTGCTATTTCATAAATCTTGCTTTGGTATGCATTTCTATTTAATTTAACATAAACAAATTTTATATTGAAATACAATTTTTATAGTTAAAGTGAAGATAACTTCTGTTTAAAATTCGTATTTTATGTGCACATGGTTTTATAAAAATTGCACTGGATTCAGCATAAACATTAAATTTCTTTAGAAGACTTCACCACCAGAGTTGGAGTAACTTTTAATTTAATTAATCTTTTGTTCCTCTCAACAAATTATATAATTATATACAATCAAATAAGATAAAATTGAAAAGTTAATATTTAAAATGTATATGACTAATGTACGTGTGAACAAAGTAAAAAAATAAACTATATAAAAATACTTTTGTAAAATTAACTTTTTTAACACATTTTGCATTTTTATATACTAGTTTTTTATACATTTCATTAGTTTAAAGGTTTAGGTGATTCTATTTACTCCAGTGGCATGGCTGTTCTAGAGGTTATATAAAAATTTGTTGAAAATAGCTTAAAAATAACAATACATCACATAAAACTATTTAATAACGTGTACTTAAAATTCATATCAAGGTATGATAAAAAGAATCAATAGCGCTCAAAAACAAAAAGACTGTCAACGTCAAAAATACTTTGGTTCAAAATTTAAAAATGTGGTGTATTACCTGGTTGCGCCTGGTTTTAAGGCAATGCCTGTTTACCCTGCACTTTAAAATAGCATTGTTTACAAAATTCCAAACAATATTTGTTTTGGAGATAATACTAATAAGAAGAATATCTGCCGCATTGCCAAATACGACTTGTTAGACGAAAAAATTGTATTTGTTTGATTCAAAACCCAGTTCTACACTGTGAAGATCATGAAGGATATTTGTAAAAATAAAATTACATGTCAGGGGAATATCAGAGGGCAAATCTCACTGCACGAGGTAAATAAATCCAGGAAATATCCGTAGTAATATGAAATAAGCTTCGAAGGCGCGACACACATCTCCGGGAATCATATTCCGAATGCGTCTTTGCGCGTTTTCTATGCAAAATAATATTCTGGGGGGACCTAAATCTTTTTGTGGACTTTATGATTAATGGAAGTCGACCTCCGTCTTCACAACAATCAGACCTCTCAAGTTTTTTATTAATTTGTGCGTTTAAAATCTAATTTCGAGATAAATTCATATTTTATCTTCCTTTCAGCACACTTCAGAACAGCAACGAGCGCTCTTAAGAGAATTTACGTTAATATGAATATATCTGAAAGTCGTATCAAGCATAAATTATATGTTCCGTTATCAAAAAATATAGGCTTGTATTATATTTTGTTAGTATTCATTGACATTTCACATTTTAGATTTTAGATTTATGCCAATTTTTACCAATAACAGCAAAATGTTTACAATATGGATCATCGGACGATTCTATGAGAAGTATGCAAAAATAAAATCAAGAACAATGGCATATACCTGATTATCATTAACAAAAATTAGTTTAAAAATTACTGCAAAATCAAAGAAAATTCGAAATGTTGAAGTTACTTGTTTAGTAATTTAAAAAAAAGAATTGATGTTATATTATTACCAATAATACATGAGGGTCCAAAAACAATGTAAGAAATATTCTGAACTGTTTAAAAAAATCAATTGCTTAAAATCTAGTATTTAATAGTCATAACCAAACAGTATAAAAGATCGACCAAAAATGTTTTATGCCAACAAATGCAAGTACCAAATAATACTACTTATATCACAACAATTAATACATATAAAACATACTACCATGTTCAGTGAAACTCCAACTAATTTATTAATATAGAAATATGTTTTTTTACTGTTTATCAAAAATTTATAACCTGGTCCTTTTTACTCCAAAGGCGTTGTGAAAAGAGACAGCAGGGGTCAAAAGGATTTACCATTTTTTTTTTTATTCCAAAAAGGTTTTATGAAATAATAACTACATAATTTATTCAAATAGTTATTTATCGGTTCAAAAAACAAAAAAAAAATGCATAATTCATACATATGTATTTTTGAATATAATAAACAAATCTTTTCGACAACTTTCATTGCTATTCATAAATATTGCTTTGGTAGGCATTTCTATTTTAATTTATCATAATAAAACTCATTTTATATTAAATTAATTAAAGTGAAGATAACTTCTGTTTAAAATTCGTATTTTATGTGCACATTTTTTATAAAAATTGCACTGGATTCAGCCTTAATATTGAATTTTTATAGAAGACTTCACCACCAGAATTGGAATAACTATTAATTTAATTATTTTTTGTAAAATTGCTTTTGTAACATATTTGATATTTGTAAATACTATTTCTTCATGACTTACAACTCGTATTAGAGATTGACATGTAAGCTATTCTAGAGGTTATATAAAAAATTGTTGAATCTAGCTTAAAAATAGTATTACATCACAGAAACTTATTCAATAACGTGTACTTAAAATTAATATTAAGGTATGATAGAAAAATCAATCGTGCTCAAAAACAAAAATACTGTCAGCGGAAAGTACCAAATAATACAATTTTCTATATCTGGTTATTTATTCTTTAAATTAGTTTTGTATACCGGACTTGACCCATCTGATTTATATGGCCTGTTTTATAATATTTAATTCAAAATATATAAATATTACATATCAATAGTTGAGTGAAATACTAGTTACGTTCATGAAAACTTTAATTTTAGGGTACAGAACCATAAATATACTATTATATGTGTACAATTTGATATATGTAATAGTCTTTATTAACAAAATTTATAGAGTGAAATCAAAACACTATGCATAATAAATTATTAACAGCATAATGTATAGATTCTATAGTTCATGAATATGAAATATTTTTTTTTTTTTTTTTTTTTTTTTTTTTTTTTTTTTTGACTTCGTTATATAACATTTGGTCATATACAAAACAAAATGAATATACATTAAGGATAAATACATAACATCTTATTACTAAATTAAATTATATAACTAATTTAGATTTTACAATAAATTCATATAATATTTTATAATTTCTTTCATTTCTTATTATGCAAATCCATGCAATTGGTTTTATTATACTTTTGTCGTCATAATATTTGTCCAGCATTTCTTCTCGTTGTTTTATATACCTGCTACATTTCATAATAATATGTTCTATATTTCCGTCTTCTTCTCCACATTCACAGATAGCTGAAGACCTAATACCAATTTTATATAAGTGACTTGGAAAATTGCCATGGTTTAATCTGATTCTACTTAACGTAGTTACAAATTTTCTATCTTCATTTTTAAGACTTTTAAACCAAGTTTTTTTTCTAATTTTATTCTCTATAGTCTTATATGTTTTTCCCTTTACCGTGTCATCCCAAATTTTTTGCCATTCCTCTTCCACATTTCTTTTACTTATGTTTTCGACATCACTTTTCAGCATAATGTCCATTTTTTCTCCTTGTTTCGTTGCTATTTTTGCTAATTTATCCACCTTTTCATTTCCCTCTATTCCATTATGTCCTCTGATCCACGTAATTTTTATCTCATTTCCTATCAATTTTATATTTTCTAACTCGCTTCGAATTTCTGTATAAATTGCTTCCTCAAAAAGATTTTTTTTGTTTATGCTTATTAATTTTTCTACACAACTTTTACAATCGGTATATACAATTGCTCTTCTTATGTTCAAGTTTTTAATATATTTTACCGCTTCTCCTATAGCTACTAATTCCGCAGTATATACTGAAACAAAATCTGGTAGTTTTATCAATTTTTGAAATTCTTTATTCTCATGGATCATGGCACACCCTACTTCATTATTTACTTTAGAGCCATCTGTGTAGATTTGCTCATATCCTCTACTGTTTATAATATTTGTCTCTTCATTATTAATATTGACAAAAAATTGTTTACCTTCATCAAACCATAATTTTTTAAGATTAACGTTGTTTTCATATATCTTATAGACATTAGTTTTCTTCATGAAATTCAAACTGTCTACCATAATATTTTGCTTATTATCCCAAAATTTATTATTCTCCATTAATTTTTCCAATTCTTCTAATCCACTAATAATATTTGGCTCTCTTCTTAATATCTTCTTATAAATATATTTATGGATTAAATATTTCCATCTTAGTTTTAGAGGTAATTCTCCACTTTCAACTAACATTGCATTTATTGGCGTGGATTTCATTGCGCCAATACATATTCTGATACATCTATATTGTACTTTATCCAATACCTTTACATGTGGACTACTGTGATAAGCAATGCTACCATAATCTAAAATTGGTCTAATCAAAGTTTTATATAGCTCTAAACTCGTTTGTGGATGAGCACCCCACCATGTTTTGTTCACCACTCTTAATAGGTTTATCCTTTTTTCTATTTTCTTTTTAATATCTTGTATACATTCTTTAAATTTCAATTTTTGATCCAACTTGACTCCTAAAAATTTATTACTATTTTTAACCGCTATTGAATGCTCTTCCGTACTAATATGAGTTGGTAAATCATTCAACCTATGTCTTGTGAATACCCCTATCGAGCTTTTCTCATCCGAAAGTTCCAAGCCTTTATCCCTCAACCATTCATGAAGTTTTTTAATATTTTCCTTCATAATATTAAACGCTAGATTTAAATCCCTTTGTTCTACATAAATGAGTATGTCATCGGCATATTGTATAATATTAGTACCTCTTACCCAAATATTATCTATATCTCTTACATATATAGCATACAATAATGGGCTAAGTATACCTCCTTGTGGTAGTCCTTTATTCACTACTCTTTCACCAATTATTTTGTTATCTTTCTTCACTATTATATTCCTTTCATATATATTAAATGTTAAGGCTGACACCAATCGGAATGGTAATCCTATTTTAATTAATTCTTGGAACATTATACTTGGAACGACATTATCATATGCCCCTTTAATATCGCAAAAGAGTGCCACCACATAATTATTTCTTGAAAATGCCAAATTAATATCAACCATTAATTTACATAAATTATCCTTCGTACTCAGCCCTCTTCTGAATCCGTATTGACTTTTAGATAATATTTTATTTTTCTCTACAAACCACTCCAATCTTCTTTTTATCATTAAATCTTTGGTTTTAGCAACACACGATGCTAGTGATATAGGTCTGTAATTATCTGTATTATCTGCATTTCCATTTGTCTTTTTAAAGAGAATTATATTATATTTATTCCAGTCTCTAACTATTTGTGTATCCAACCAGTACTTATTGATTAATCTTAATAGCACTTCCTTACCTATATTTGGTAATTCAGATAACATAACGTAATGAATATTATCTATTCCTGGTGCAGTGTCTTTTCTCCTATTCATTGCGACGTCCATCTCCCATATATTAAACGGTTTCATGACTTCTTTGATATAGTTTTTATCTTTCAAGTATTGCAATCTCATACAACTATCCTTTACTCCCATTGGGGCTATTTTATTCAATAACATATCTATCCAATTGTTGTCGCATCTTTTATTTTCTTTTTCAGTATCTTCTCCAATATTTTTCAATCTTTTAATCATACTATATATTTGCTTGGTTGGTGTGTTTGGGTTCAGAGTTTTAATGTAGTTATCCCAGCTTTCTTTTTCTTTTGCTTTAACTTTGCTCTTACCTCATTTTTAACAAGATTACATTGTAAATAGTTTTCTAAGTTCATATTTTTCCTATATTTTTTTTCTGCTTCTCTCCTTTTTTTAATTAAGGTGTTACATTCTTCATCCCACCAAATTTGTTTTATTATCCTTTTTTTTCCTATTCCTTCAGTTTTTGGGATACTTTCATTGCTGCTTCATTAACAATATCCACAAAAGTGTCATAATTTATTTCTTTTTTTGAAATCTTAATTGTTTCAATTTTCTCTTCAATTTCTTTTCTATATTGCTCCCAATTAGCCTTACTACACCTCCATTTTCTATTAGATGTAGTTTCATCAAAGATCTTTTTTCATTTAATTCCATTATTATTGGATAATGATCTGAGCCTAGATCATCATTATACATATCCCATACTATTTTATGTGCTATGTCTGAAGAGCAGATAGTAATATCAACTATTGATTTACATATTCTATTACTAATTACTTTATTATTATCGTTTAATATAAAAAGTTGGTTCTCCTCTATCGCTTCCAGTAGTCTACGTCCTTTTGTATCTTCATAGTCACAACCCCAAGCTTGACTATGGACATTAAAATCTCCTCCAATTATACAGGGTTTTTTAATTCCATTCAGTAACCTATTCCATTGCCCTTCTGAAATATTAGCCTTTGGTGAAACATATAATGATACACATACTATTTTCTTACTTCCTAATAATATTTCTGCAGCACACATTTGACATAAATCCATATTAATGTATTCCCTATTAATTTTATATTCTTTAAACTTCATATTTTTATTAATCAATATAGCAGTTCCTCCTTTTCCATCTAATCTGTCTTCTCTAATTATAATAAAATTTTTAAACTTGTATTCCTGAGTTATTTTAAACCAAGTCTCAGATATCAAAATAACATCAATGTTTTCTTCATAAATAAAATTTTCTAAACTTTCTCTATTTGACGGTAAAGATCTTGCATTCCATTGCATAATTTTAATATTTTTATTTTTAAATTTTTTCATATTTAAAATATTAGTTTTATTTTTTTCCATAATAACTCTACTTGCCATAATTGTTTTGTTGTTGAATTTATTATATTTTAAACTATTATTCCGTACCTGTATCTTCAATAACATTGCCTATTTTATTAGTTTCCATCACTGCTTTTTCAGTACACAATGATTCTATTTCTTCTTCCAGGGCTGTCCATATATTCTGTGTGTTTATCTCTGTTTTAAAACTTAATCTTAGCCTTATTTTGTTAAAAATTTCTTTGAATTGTTGCTTCATCTTCTTTTTTTTTCTTTTTCATCTTCATTTTTATTTGGGTTATTTTCTTCACTATTGTATTTCGTTACTTCCTTTCTCCTTTCCTTGTATTCTTCTGCATTTATTCTTTTTTGTCTTCCTTCAATTCTTAATGTCGTGTGCTTAGGTTTTCTAATTTTCAATATATTTTCTTCATTAATTTCTACTTCTTTTTCTTTAATATGATTTAACATTTCAAACTTGTTATTATTAAATCTGTTTAATTGATTATCTGATTGTTTAATTAATGAAGGAAATACATTTTGATAATCTCTGTTATAAAATTTGGTCTGTACTATATCTGCATATGTTCTCTTACGCAATATTTGCTTAGCTTCACTTATAGAAATATTCTGATATGCTTTCAACTCCTTTAATTTTTTATTATATAAATACGTTTGACAATTTCTATCATTCGCTTGATGATTATTTCGGCATAAAGCACATATTTCTATTTGGCTCACACATTCTTTTACATCATGTTCATCCGAACATTTTCTACATCTTTGCCTGCCCTGGCACTGAAGACGAATATGGCCGAACCTCCAGCATTTGTGGCACTGTATAACATTTTCAATAAAAGGTTGAACCTCGCAAGCTACTGAATGAATAAATACATTTTCTGGAAGATAACTGCCCCTGAACCAAATCTTCACTCTTTGTGTTTTATAACTGCTATTATATGCCTTTTTATTTTAATACACTTCACTTTAATAATTTCAACATCCGTTTTAATGCAACTCATGATTTCATCTTCTTCAATCTCTGGGTCTACATTAAATATAATACCTATTCTCGTAGTTTTATGCTTCGGAATATAAGTTTTAATATTATACTCGTCCAGTAATTTCTGTTTCACCACTGTATTAGCACTCTTCCAATCATTAAAACATATTTTTATTTTATTTATACCTATAGCTGCAACATTACTTATCTTATTACTAACACTTGACACTTTTGTATGTAAAATTCTTCCTAACGCCATTGGATGTAGTCTACCCAAATTTTTATCTTTTGATTCTGCATATAACAAATGGACCTTCGTTCCTTTCATCATAATAGAAAAACTCCTCTTCATAGGTTTTTTTATTTAAATTACTATCCATTTCTTCATTTACTTCACTTGCCCAATCGATATTTACATCGTTTTCATTAATTCCATCATTATTAGTTTTCTCTAAATGTGTTTTGTTAACTTGTACTTCAATTTCACCTTTTTTCCTTATCACACTTAACTTTTCGCGATTCTTATCAAATATTTATTACTTAACAATCTTCTTTTCTTTCTAAAATCTATTACTCCCTTTTTAATACTTTTCTTACTTTTTTTATATTCACAATTTTTAACTAAATTAATTTCACTAACTTTTGTTTCATTAATATTATTATCCAAATCATTTATTTCATAATCACTAATGTCATCCATTTCGTATTCAAACTCTTCTATTGACGTAATTCTGTTATCAACTGGATTCAATTCACAATCCTCAAAATCATGATGACCACTGTCATCGTCGTCACTTTCCTGGCCGTACTGGCCAGACTCCATTGTTCACTTACTGACTCACTCGCTCTTATCAGATTATGTAAATTTATTTACCGATGTGTATCGCACGAATGCTCGATGCAGACGAATATGAAATATAAAATCAATAGAACTATAACAAAATATATAAAATAACTATATTAATATAACATTAAAATATAGAGGTAAAGTATGCTTAATTTTCAATAGTAATTTGTATTGGTCTCCATATTGACCCAAATAGTATGATGAAAGAAGAAGTAGGATAACTTATAATTGTTTAATTATTAATATGAATTGTTCATTATACATGTTGTAGTATGTTTTCATTGTAACTCTTGAATAACCAGGATATTAGCGTAGGAACA
>NW_020539679.1:0-12462 GCF_003426905.1 Ctenocephalides felis
TTTAATAAGTATGTCACGTTATATGTAAATTTAAATGTGTTATACCTAAATTTAAAAAGATTCATATTTTAAGCACATAAATTGTGTCGGTTTTTGTCCACAAAATTAATGGAACAAAATTTTTTAATAGTGTATAGACAACTCACATACAGATTATCGAAATTCTCAATGCACATAAATACATTCATGATAATAATTAGTATCAATTAATATTATTATTTATTTCAGATGCTTGTGGCGGAATTTTCGATTCGGCAAATGGCACCATAACGTCACCATCTTTCCCTGAAATGTATCCATCGAGCAAAAGTTGTGCCTGGGAAATTTTAGCACCACCTCAATATAGGATTACCTTGAATTTCACGCATTTTGATTTGGAAGGAAATAATGTATACCAGCAGGTAAATAATAAAAAAATAACATATAATATTACATTTATTGCCCATTTATACTAATAAACTTTGTAAAAAAAAATATTACTGGGAGGAACAACTAGAAGTAAGTTCCTGAGTAAAATAATCAGCTTACCATTAGTATGCATTGCAGCCAACGATTTGTATTCATTGATATAGTTAAACGAATTTAGAATAGTTTTTTTAAATATATTTTATCCCAATTTTCTTTCGTTTTATCTTGATCCAAATTTTTGATCACCTTCTACCATTTTGACTTAACCATTGGCTTTTCTACAAATCACTGGCACACTGGCCTGAGGTTCAAATTTATTTTATTTTATAAACAAGATTTTTCAAATTACGTAAATTTTCCAAAAAAAAATATCGCAGAATTGCTTTAAATTCCATTTGTCCATGTGAGAAATTTTGTCGATTTTTTCCCGTAGTTTACTGAGCTCTTTGACTTCCAGTTCTACTTAACGTATATATATTCCACAAACAGTTTATGTAAGAATTTCTTTCAAAAAATTTTCTCTCCAATTTCATTTCTCATTACAAAATAAATACATCTTCAACTAATAAGCAGTATATAAATTGGACATATGATTATTATTTTGCCTCAATCGATTTTATATTTTCTATATCTAAACCAGATGAAATGTCTAGTAGGAAAGATCATACAAATAAAGTTAATGGGAAAGTTTCCAAGTGGTCTTTCATTAAAGTTCCAGTTATATTTTTTATTATTTTTTACCAGGAATGCGAATACGACAGTTTGACTGTACATAGCAAAATGGGTGAAGACATCTACAAAAAACATGGAATTTTCTGCGGATCTCGGATGCCTCCAATGGTGACATCAGAAAAAAATGCAATGAGAATCGAATTCACATCTGACAATAGTGTGCAGAAATCAGGATTTGCTGCTGTCTTCTTCACAGGTAAGATAATAAATGACTAAATACATTTAACCTTGAGTTTTTATTACATTAAATTTTTTTTTTAATTAGATAAAGATGAGTGTGCGACCAACAATGGAGGATGTCAGCACGAATGTAGAAATACAGTAGGATCTTATGTTTGCTCCTGTCATAATGGATTCACTCTTCATGATAATAGACATGATTGCAAAGAAGGAGGTTGTAAATATGAAATTACTGCACCAACAGGCAACATTTATAGGTGAGGAAAAAATATGGAAACCAATGTAATTGATATTTGTCTACCAGGCAGTAAAGAAAAAAATGTAATGCAACAATTATTAATTGATCTGGCGAAAGCAATCGTTTTGACTAATTCCGTGCAATTGATTATTATATTTTGAACAAATTATAACAATATTTCGATTTCAGTCCAAATTATCCAGACTTGTACCCAGCTCGAAAAGATTGTGTATGGCATTTCACAACTACACCAGGACATCGTATCAGATTGCTGTTCAATCGATTCGAATTGGAACCTCATCAGGTAACACTAATTCATTTCTTCAGACTTATTTTATGAATTTTAACCATTTGGATAATAAAGTTATTGACCACCCATAATTTTGTTATCCTAAAGACCAAAATTCAAGTACTCGTCTACTCGATCTAGAATAATAAAGAGTAATAGAGTCTAACTATTGTGTTTTTTTTTTACAAATTTGATTTTTTCTAGGAATGTGCATACGATCACGTCGCCATCTATGATGGTCCAGGACCTGATAGTACAACCTTAGGAAGATTTTGTGGATCCAAATTACCACATGCTGTGTTAGCAAATTCAAACCAAATGTACATGGTGTTTAAATCGGATCAGTCTGTTCAAAGGGTTGGATTCTCTGCTACGCATTCTACAGGTAATTATTTTATTTAGACTAGTAGTAAGTGGCATTTTGCCTTGAAGCAAGTTGCATGAACTTGTGTAAATAATCGACTTAATCGGTAAGAAATCAATATAATTATTAATTTATAACTACTATACAGCGAGTTGCTGTAGAGCATTATAATGTGAGAAACTGTCAAAGAAAACTATTCAATTTTGAACAAAAGAAGTTATTACACATTATTGAAAATCAAACACGTTCCAAATGCATACAGTAAGTATTTTGTAAAAGCGCGGCCGAATATTTCAAATTTAAATCAATTTTTATAATTAAACCACTTTTCGTAGAACTATAATATTTTAGTACGTTCATAAAGATCAAGTACTCCATCCCCATACAAAGATTCATTAAAATCGTCAATATATTCTTTTTAAACCAACAATTTTTTGCAAAACTAATGAGCACGACAGAGCACGATTTCCCAGTAATATATTTCAACTTTGCAAAATCGATTCATATTTTTGGCTATAACGCGGACGAGAAATTTTACGATTTTCTGATAATTTGAAAAAACGGCTCAGCCGATCGTATCATAAAACTAACCAACGCGAGTTCTTTTAAAGTTTCATCGAATAGTTTTTAAATTTTGATATTGCAAAATTGATAAACGCTAGTCCTCATCGAGATACATCGAATGGCTTTTAAATTTCTTAAATCGGTCCAGCCGTTTTTGAGAAAGAAAACGTCGATAAGTCAAAATCGGCTCACATACACACACATACTTTTCCAATTTTGGTCTCATTTGATTTAAAAAATAAACTAGTTTGTGCATGGCATCGTGCCTTAGGCAAATTGCTGGAACTTCCCGTAACAAAAACTAAAACTTTTAAAAATCCTGAGCTTGTAGAACAAAAATAACTAATTCAGGAACTTTTAAAAAATCTTAAAATGTTCTTTAAAACATTGAAAAATAAAATTTTTGCAAACTTTGAAATTTTTGAAAAAAAAAAGACTTTTTGAACAATTTGAATTTTTTTTTTATAATTTGAATTTTTTTGAAAATTTTGAACTTTTTTAATGATCATTTCTGACCGCGAAATGGCATTGTTTTTTACTTTTTTTACTAGATAGATCTCCGAAAAACCTAGAACTGCCTTGTTGTTCATTCCGTCAATACAAGTAAAATGTTTTTTGAATCATTCAAATCAGAAGAGACGCTCCGTTCTCTTATAAACTCGATTTCTATGGCTGGACCTGCCTTTGCCAAAAACTAATCAGCACATCTCCCTATCAATAGAAATCAAATAATTTTTTAATCATTCAAATAGGTTGGTCCGTGCGCCCGAAAACGTGGACGAAAAATTGTATCCATACATACATTTTTTATAAGGTATGCCAAAATGTTCAGAAACCTCTGAAACGTGAAGATATGCAAAAAATTTCAATTTCGTTAATAAAAGTTAATAAAAGCACCAAATCGAAATTTTTTGCGAAAACAAACTTCTCCATCAGTAAGTTAAAAAAAAATTATATAAATAAGTAATATATCTATCTATTGCTAAATCTATTTTTATCTATTTCTATTACCTGTCGATATAAAAACGACTTTCCCTTAAACTTTATATCCCAGTAGTCAAAATAATTGGAAGCGTTATTGAAAGGCAAACTGGTGCTAGTTGATTTCTCTATCGAGACTTCATGTATGTATCTCAATGTGTGGACTGGAGGAGATCCTTTTGACAATGTTGTCATGAAAGTTCTAAAATCATGATAGCCTTCAAATAATTTGGCTGCTTTGCGGAAGGCTTCTACATCAAACTTGGGATTCCTAAAGAGTAAAGGATAATTAATAATTAGTATATATTAATATGTTGTATCATTCTATTTTTTATTCTATTTATTATACTGTTGTATTATTCTATTTATTACTTACGGAATAAATATACATCTATTCTGTTCTTCGATGGGTGTTTCAACAAAATATTGCAAAATAGTAGGTCGATAGTTATTTAATGAATATTCTTGTTTTAGTATAGCCAATCTGAAATTAAAAATAATCTCACAATTATAAATCAAGATCTCCAATTGAAAAATTTACATAATTATTAAAAAACTAAAGTCAAGCCTTTGATTTTTTGTTTCTCGATTTAATTTTACAAAATAAATTTTAGTTTTGTAGTTATTTTTTGGTTATTAATTTTTGAAATTTAGTCTTAACCACTGTATTAATCTAATAATAAAAACACCAACAATCTCTAGATATCTTACAACGTTCTAGTATTCAGTTTAAACAAATGTGTTTATTATCAATTAATTATCATACCTGTAGACGTAAGTCCTGCTCAGCGCATTAAATCTACAATGAAAAGTTGGTGGCACTAATCTTGTTCTAATAGCTCGTATCAGATCGTTCTCTTTACGAAAAAAAGAGTTCAGGCAAACAGTAATGTAATGACAATTGTAAATTTTTGGTAGATCAAAGTGGCAAGTTGTATTCAGAGCATGAACACCTGTATCAGTCCTGGAAGTAGAAAAAACTTATTAATAATAATGAATATGTACAGTAATAACAGCATTAATTCATATTACGGATTAATATATTAAATACTTTTGCATTGCAGCTTATGTAAATTTTTTTTTGCATTGTTAAATAATATAGTAAAGTAAACCAAAATGCGACATGAATAAGTTTAAAAATATGATGTGTATGCAGTGTTGGACTTATTGCATTATTTATTAAACTGAATTATATAATTTCATCTGCCTTACATATACTGTTGACTGTATCTTATATTATTTTAATTTCTGGAACATCTCAGATGCTTTTAGCAATAATAATGTAGACATTACATTTTTCTTGTATATTACATTCTAATATTATCTAGGCTCATAAGTTCAGCTAAATTCAAATTTCAAGTAAATTTCTAGCAGATGACAGTTCAAATGTTTTCAATGTTAAACAATGATAAGTGATTTTTTGTAATTTTTGCCATTTATTTCTACAATATTACTATAGTTTTATTGTTCATTAAATCTTAAAAATTTCCTTTGACAAACTCTAAAAAGAATTTTCAAAATCCAAATAACCTTGTAGTATCAAATCATACACAAGTACCAAAGAATTTTATATTTAAGATAGATAATATTATAGATATATTATACATGATGCAGGAATTCTTTTATACGGATAGCAACTTATGTATATATACAAAATGTCTAATGGCAGGATTGATTGTAACCGTCTTAATTCTAGAAAACTTGTGGCAATTGTGTTATTATTGTTGACTAGAGATGTTATTTATGGTATCAATAAAGATCAAACACAATAACCAAAAGATGGTCATACTTTGATCAAAGCTCTATGCATTACTTTAATGCAAAAATTTATTGAACTGCAAGAGATAGATATTTTAGTTTATGATTACAATCAATTACGTTGCCCCATTCAAATAAAATTCCTGGACATTCTGTATATTCAAATACTAAAGACAAAATTTACTTCTATAAATTGATACAATATCATACTCTTTAGAAATCTGCTGAAATTGAATGGGAGATATTAACCATGACACAAAATATCATAAGTTGAAATTATACCCATCGTAGAATCTCATAGTACCTGCTGGAAATGGAGACTGCAGGTGGATCATGATTATTAAACCGTCCCAATGCAAGTTCAATAACTCCTTGAACAGTACTTTGATCAACTATATATCTATCAGACTTAGGCACATTCTTTTGAACACCTCTGCAATCAGAAACAACATTTAAAGGATGACTTTTAGGTTAGGTTTTCAGAAAACAGATTTGTAAATGAAATAATTCAATATTCAATATAGTAATAAATATCAGTTCAACCTGAAATACGTTCCTATATACGAGTAATTTAATAAATATCTGTGCATATTATGTTTTATATATTATTACTAATTTTTTAAGGAGGAAAAAATATAACCCTGTACAATGGTTGCATGTATATACAAAGAAAGAAAATAGTTGTATGTATGATGGATACAAAAACGTACCTTGGATTTTATTAGTTTTTAATTAATTTTAGACTCAATTTACGTTTTTTAGAGTTATTGACACAGATTTTTAATAATATTTATTTTTATTAAATATTTTGTAGTTGTCATTATTTTTATAAGTTGGCCGCCATGTTGGCGATCTTTAAAATAAAAATTTTAATTTTTTCTGTATTTTTTAAATAAAAGAATCAAAAACACTATTTTATATTATTAATAGGTAATTAAAATATATAAAAAGATATATATATATATATATATATATATATACATGTGTGATATATATATATATTTTTGAATCATGTATTAAAATTAAAGTATGCTTTCTACACATCTTATACATTTGTTAACATTGCCTTATTAATGTTTATTATTTATATAAATTAATGAAATTGTTTATCTCATTCTAATTAGTAGTAGAATTTGATTAAGAAATTATATTGAGAATAATGAATAAAGCCATAAAAATAGCATATAATTTACCACATCTAACACCCACCAAATACTTGCAGAGAGAAACAAATAATCATTCACTAAATAACATAATTAAAATAGAGAAATGCAAACTAATACACAAAATGAAATTTAACCGAATTAAAACAAGTGCAACAATAGACACAAATCAAGATATACATGAACACTACACGAGACAACACAACAATTTTCACATTGAACGCAATAGAAAAAAGAATTTGAGAGAAAATGTCATATGGAGTGCTACCAAAATATATAACGAATTGCCAGACTATATTAAGATGACCAATGATAATGATAATTTTAAAAGAAAAATAAAGAAGTACTATATGGAAATTGAAGAAAAAGAAGACTGAAGAGTTATATATAGATATTATATTAATGAAATAGATATTATAGTCAAATGAAATGTAAATATTATATGAAAACTGTTTTTCATAATCTCTCATACCAGGCACCTCTGTCTGACTGAGATATGAAAATAATGTATATATGTAAATAAATAAATAAAACATACACGACGACTAATCACAGTCGACCCGTATAGAAATGATATCATCGAGAAAAAAAAAAAAAAAAAAAAAAAAATATTACATGAAAAATTATGCAAATATATATTTATTTCAAAAACACCGCCATATTTTTTTTGTTATGAAGTTAGCCGCATAGTTGGCAACAGTGTTTGTCAGCTGTCAAATTTTTCAAAATGTCAGAATCTATAAAAAATATTTAATTTTTAAGCTTAAATAATGAATAAATTCGTGATATAAAAATAATATTAGATATTAGGAAATATGTAATACATTAAATATATTACATATTATATATTAAGTAAGGATTTAATGATATTAATATTCGCCGAAACCTTAAACCAAAGATAACCAATATGTTTAAACTTTATATTTTACTATTATCTTTATTTCTAACAATTTGTGATACTCAAAATGAGCAAAAAGTTTGTTCAGATCAAGGTACTAAATGTGAAACCATTAACATTAATAAATATAACGAGCGCACATATATTTTCTACGATGTAAACAAACCTGAGGGGTTCAACTTACGGAGAGATGTATACATAAGAATGGCTACATTTGTTAAAATTATAAACAAAATGAAAATTAAAAGATTTGTACTAGTACTTCCACCATGGTCAGATCTGTTTCATTGGAAATCCAAACATTTAAATCAAAATTCAATCCCGTGGAATGAATTTTTTGATGTAGATAGTTTGAATAAATATGTTCCCGTTGTGGAGATGAAAGATTATTTTGCATATCATAATATTTGGAATAAAGATAGTCTTGTGATTGATGAGGTTTTTATATTGAAACATTTCGAAGAGATGTTTGAAACTGGTAATTTTCAAGATAAATATGAGTATACAAATGATTGTAAAGAAAAAACTGAGTTGAATGATTTATGGGGGTACAGTAATGTAACTTTTGGTACTGTAAAGTGTTTAAAATTTCAAGGAACTACTAGTTTGTTGAAGAATATAATCAAAGACAGCAAAGCCAAGTATATATTAATGCATACATCAGTTTATATTTAATAACAATAACTTATATCATTTAATTATTTTAGTTCAATAATGTTTGCTCATGCTGAAATACCTTTGCATGACACATGGGGCTCTCCTGAGTTTTGGAGAGCTCGTAGAAGTATGAGGTTTAGTCAACCCCTAGTCAAACTTGCCAATGATTTTAGAAAGACTTATTTAAACTCAACAGATGACAATGATAATACTTTAAGACCTTTAAGTTGGAAAGATGAAAAGGTACAAAAAATGTATGATGTTTAAATTAATTTTATATACATATCTTAATTTTTAGTATAGTAGAAATGCAATTGGTGGAAATTATATATCAGTGCATTTGCGCAGACAAGATTTTTATGGGGTCGCTCAAAACACATTCCAAATATAAAGTATGCAGCACAACAAATTGAAAAAAACTGCAACAAACTACAAATATTTACTGTATTTTTAGCAACAGATGCTTTCTCTATAGGTATTTTATATTGCAAATGTATTTTATATATAAAAAGTATTTTATTTCATGTTTTTTCCAGAAATAAGTGACTTGAGGTCCTTTTTGGAACAAAAATTAAAGTCTACACATTTAAACCAACATCGGATATAGAAAAGAAAATTAAAGATGGAGGCAAAGCGATTGTAGAACAAATAATTTGTTCCCATGCCAAATATTTCATAGGGACTTATGAATCTACATTTTCATTTCGAATACAAGAAGAACGTGAAATCTTAGGCTTCCCAAAAACAACAACCTTCAATAGACTTTGTGGAGACAAAGAGACTGATAAAAAATGTTCTCAAACAACTGTATGGAGTATAATGTTTTGATAATAGAATTTTTTATTATACAAAATATATATAAAATTTTACAAAATCACAGATTTTATGTTTGTTGATTTGTGGACATATCGTTTTTGAGCCAGTCTCGATACAAGTTTAATTGTTCTTTCCAATAATTTGTTAAATCTTTAAAAAACATTTTAGGATTCTTGACACATTCTTCAGGAAGTCCTGGAATGTCTAAAAGACCTGTTCTGTGGACAGTGACTCGATCACGAAGCTTTTTGGTCATGAATTTCCTAAAACCAAATTATGTGAGCATAATTTTTAACATAAAAATGACTGTTAGCATATACTTACATGAAGACATCAAGTACGATGTTAACAAAACTGGGAGCATTTACAAAATCCAGTCTCTTCACCATTGTTGGATAAAACTTCCAACTATCAACTAACTTCTTAATCATCCCCGGATGCAACTGCAAAGCATGCCCTAAAGTAACATTTTCAAGATCAAAAATAGCAACAACTCCATATACAGATACACTTTCATCCAAATGTAAAGCTAAATCCATAATCATTTGCCCGATTTTAAAAACATCATCTTGTAAATGCTTTTTGGGATCATGTGCAGCCGCTTTAATTACCACAATCAATCTATTATGAGCATCTTTTGTTTTTAGAGGTAAAAACACTCCTAAATCAACGAGTTCTTGGATTTCACACAAATGAGGGTCTCTATTTTGGTACCACTCCGGTACTTTAGATCTGGCTAAGTAGAAATGCTTGATTTTGGCTATTGTTTTCGGAATATCAAACTTGCAGCCTCTTAAAAAATGTAGGATTGATACTGGATCGTTTCTGGCTTTTATATGAGGGTTGTCTTGGATCCATTCTTGGATTTCCCTGATACTATCATTCCGGATTGATTCAGTTTCACCCAAATATTCTTCAGCATATAAATAATCTTCGGCAGACAAAGTACATTTATAAAGTTCTGACATTTTAAAAATACTTTCTTATATATAAAGAATTGCAATGGTAGATTTACTCGTTGATTGTAATTTGATAAGTTGCAAGGTAAGCAAATGCAAACACTAAAATTTTATGCTTACCAAGCTTGAATTGTACATGTATATTATTTATTAATTAATTCTAACTAATTATAAAAATCTTAGTACAAAAGCTAAAAAATGCAGTTGATAATACTGACTAGAGGAAAGACCAGAAATGACATTGTTTATACAAAATATATTTAGTAGTACAAAAAAACGTAAAAATATAATGAACTTGGCATGATATTTAAAACTAAATAGAAAAATTGTAAAATAAAAATCATGCAAAAGACATTTTTACTGATAACATAATTTATTTAGTGTTGCCTTAGTTAAATTGGATTCTCATGAGAAAAATGGCGCAAAATTTAAATTTTATTAGTTTTTTTTTATTTAAATATTTATTGAAAAATACATATTATTAATTGTTATACTATTTAAATTCTCAAAATTGAAAATTAAAATGAATTTAAATATTCAAAAACATAAAACTAAATATTCATTCATTCATTTTTTTAGAATCTTGTTAGACTTTTTGATGAGTATAAAAGCGCCAAATTTCAATTTTATTAGATGTATTCAAATATTTATAAAACTAGATATTATTAGTTGTTTTGTACTATGTTTATTTCTGAATTTAGTTGAAAATTAAAAAGTAAATTTCAATTTAATAAACAAATCATAAACTATATTTATATTAGAATTTCTTTTTAGAACTTTTCAAAACGTCAAAAGTGAGGTTATGTCCAAACATGTTATAACCTGTGAACAAAAAACATTATTTTTTAAAATAAAACATTATATTTAACGTTTACTTAATTACTTTCATATCAAATTATTATTAAACAAAAAATACACTTATTATCAATAGACTAGTTAACAAATATCATCTATTATATTATCATCATGGATATTCCTTGGACAAGGCAGAGTTTTCTGACAAAGACTCCAATTCAGTCGATGAAAGTACTTCTTCACAAGAAAATTTATTTTCACAGATCCTGATGAATTTTTCTTTGAATCTGATCATTTAGCTTTGAGGAACAATAAAGATTATCAGAAATTATTAAGGGCTTACATTTTGCTCAGCGCACAGAAGATGAAATGCTAAAGGTAATAAATCAGACAAATGTGGATAAATTGAGATCAACTATATAGTTTTGTAATATGTATAAGAAAAGTCTAAATTTGTTTTGCTTTGGCAGAATTATGACACACTAAATGCAGCCCTAACATTGTCACAGAAAAACCTGTAGAGTTTGTTATTCTTTACGAAGTGGGGAGTTAAATTACCTGACAGAATCACACTAGTTAATGTAATTTATTATAAACAAGCGATATATATATATAATATATAATATATAGTTATATATCTATATATTATATATATATATATATATCTTATATATATATCTATAATAATATATATATATATATTTCTAGATTCCAAAATTGATTTGCAACAGTACGAGAATAAAGTTCCTGAGTATTTATTAAACACAAAGCACAAAGTATTTACAATGATGATAAACAACAAAGTACATCTAATGAAAAAATTGATTCTTATCACTTGACAGAAAACAGACATTCTGCAAATCTGATAAAGTATTAATTTTGAAGTTTTTTATCAACTTCAAAGTATGTTATGTTATATTTTATCAATTTTATTTATTAGTATTTTTTTATAGTTGTGGACAGTTGCTGAACAACGCAGATTGGAAGAATTATTAGTTGAATTTCCTTCAGAAGAAGTTGAAATGCGTAGATTTGCAAAAAATAGCAAAAGCTTTAGGTAATAGGACTACGAAACAAGTGGCAAGTCGAATACAGAAATATTTTATCAAACTGCATAAGGCAGGTTTGCCTGTTCCTGGTAGATTGCCCAGGATGCGTCCGGAAAGGTAACATATTAATTGTCTTTGGCTTTTAGCAACAAATATGTAAAATGTTTTTGTTATTTATCTAAGTTTTTGGTTTCAGAGGTCATTAAAAAATTCTGTATTTTATAATTCATTCAGTTTGATAAAACCTTCCACATTCTTTCCAACATTAACAATACCAAATGGGTTACAAAGTTTTGCACAATCAGAATACTCAGAATGTTTATTCCGCAAGTACCCAAAGAGGTAAATTTTTATATATATATATATATATATATATCTATATATATATCTATCTTATATATAAAATTCTTCTGTACCAATGTAAGTTTCATTAATTCTCCTAAACTATAATTCGGATTTTCATGAATCTTCCTGAATTTGTTCGGGAAATTTTCTAGAATGTTTTGATTCATAGAAATATAGTTAGATTGTAGAAATAAATAGAAAAAATTACAAAACCGCTTATCATTGTTTGCCCTTGAAAATATTTGAAGCTTAGTTTGACATTAAAA
>NW_020539680.1:0-25644 GCF_003426905.1 Ctenocephalides felis
CAATGCCATACACCCCACTACTGAATTAATGCTACTTCAGATATAAGTTTGTTAGTTAAACAATTACATATATACAAACTCTAAACAAAAAAAATCTAATTTTCTGGCATTTAGAAACATATATAAAATGTATTTATTCCACATGCATACAACAAACATACATACATAAATATTTATAGTATTTATACAAAACAGATAAAATCTTGTTAGTCATACTAAACAATGCAACACTTGCCTTCAGAAGTCTTTTCTGGTGATTTTTCACAATTGTCTTTCCCCGTACAATTCTCTATTACTTTAGGTACTTTTCCAAGTCATTGTTTAACATTTCTTTGTCCTGAAAATAAATATACGATAAAATAATTAAAAAAAATTGACCTATATAAAATTAAATATTTATTCATCTATTAGCCATGCAAAAGCCGAAACAATAAGTACAACTAAAAACAAAACCTAGCTCACATTATCTAAAGCTTTTTACAGCCGGTGCCACTACTAATGGTTCGACATGCTCTTGCACATATTCTCTACTACAACATCATTTGTAGTTGTATCATTTGTGTACACCTCATTTTTAGTAGTAGCCTCCTCCGTTTTGTCTTCTATACTGTCGGTACCGTCTTGTTCGACAACTTCCATTTTTGTCTCTTCTGGTCTTTTTTTATCAGCAGCAGCATCGTCTGTTGATTTTTTCTGCTGAATTTTCAACGACTGCTTTTTGTTCCTCTTCAGGTTGATTACTTGATTCGGATTTATCAGTTTCATCAGTTTTTGCGGTTTCTTCTGAAGGTTCTTCTGTTTTTATCATTTTGTTCTACTTGGGCCTTGTCTTCGGAGGTGGAATTTAGTGAAAGTGTCATTGGATTCGTCTACTTCGTCTTCTTGTTTGTTGATTCTTGTTTTTCTTCGGCCTCCTCCACCTTTTCACCTGGGTAAAGGATAGAGGACAATAATAACTATTATTATTTTCATATTTCATTTCATATTTCTTACTTTTTCTTCCCCTCCCGCGTCCCTTTGTGCCTTTGGGTGCTGGTGTAGATTTTGCCTTTTTCGTGGAGTTGTTGGGGGCGTAACTGGGGGTGTTGCTGGCGTTTTTAGTGAAGACCTAGTACGCCTTCTGCCTTCAATTTCAGGGTTCCACCTAGAGACTAGAAACGAAAAACAAAAACTTCATTAGAATGTTATTTTTTTTATGCTGAAGTAGTAATAATAAAACACTTTAATTAGTGCTTTATTATGCTAAAGTATTAATATTTATCATTTACCTTAATTAGTGCTTCACCCTCTTCTTTCATTCTTTGTAAAGCTCTGTTTCGTCTGCCCGGTTTGCCCTTCGGTGATTCCTGCACAAAAATTAATATAGTCAGAAAAAACTTTATATAAAATATATATGAAATGAATTACTTTTGGTTTTACAAGCATCTTATTACTCATCGTGTAATTTCAGAGAAATCTTTTTAGAGAAAATTAAAGGAAAAACAATAATTTTACAATAGTTTTGTAAAATATTTGACACCTAAATTACATTTAAAAAAACAAAAGCACATTTTTTAGAATTATCACATCACATGCCCCTTGTCAATTCAAAATGCAAATCACAATTATGACAAATATGAGAAATAAAATTTTGATTTGGTACCAAAAATCGATTAAGTTGAGAAAAGAATTCTTTTTTCTAATGTTTATTCTAGTTGTAATAAAACAACAAATGTAGATGTAAAAGCTTATCGAGTAGTGATTTATATAAAAATATATATATATGATTATATATATATATATATATTTTAAGACTAGAAAACAAACGTAACTCAAATAATAATAATAAAATAATCCTTAACTATCCTTTTCCACAATGAATCGTGAGTTTTTTCATGAATCTTAAATTTTAATTACTTGATGACTTGATATATGCATATTTTAGAATTTATCATCGAACACAAGTTTTGCATTGTGACGATAGTAATGATAGCAAATTTTATTCAAATTAAAAGTATTATATTGTTTTTTTGAAAATTATAACCTAAAAATATGTTCAAATTTAAAGTAACTTATATTGTTAGTAAAAGTACTTAATATTATTAATACAAAACATCTGGGTAACCCGACAAACGTTATTTACATATTGGGAACTTTAGAGTATTAATTGTGATAAATGAATAATAATAAATCATTTGTTGGTTTAAAAAAAGTTTTACAAATTAACCAGTAGAATTTATACTGTGTACTATTAATATATGCTATACTATACTATTAATATATGCATATTTTAGTATTTATCATCGGACACAAGTTTTGCATTGTGACGAGAGTAATTATAGCTAATTTTATTTAAATTGAAAGGTTTATATGCTTTGTTGGAAAATTATAACCTAAAAATGAGTTGAAATTTTAAGTAACTTATATATTATTAGTATACAAAGCATGCCTGGGTAACCCGGTAAACATTATTTTACATATTTGGGAACATAGAGTATAAAATGTATGAAATAAATAATAATAAATCATTTGTTGGTTTAAAAAAAATGTTATAAATTAACCAGTAGAATTTTATAGTGTACTATTAATATATGCATATTTTAGTATTTATCATCGGACACAAGTTTTATAATGTGATTAGAGTAATCATAGTAGATTTTATATATAATTAAGAGAATAATACGGTTTTTTGAAAATTATAACCTAAAAATAACTTGAAATTTAGAGTAACTTATATTGTTAGTAAAAATCTTATGTTATTAATACAAAACGTGTCTGGGTAACCCGGTAAACGTTATTTTACATATTTGGGAACTTTTGGAGTATAAATTGTATGAAATAAATAATAATAAATCATTAATTGACTTTAAAAAAAAGTTACAATTTTCACATGTAGGAAAAACGCATGAGACTAATATATAAGTTTTTGAATATTTATGTATGTGTAGAAATGTAAACAATACATTTGTAAACATATTTTAAGTAGCTTTAAAAATATTACAAGTACAAAACATATAGTACATTTATAAATATGAATCTTAGCAGGTTAGTCTGCACTTATTAAAGAAAACTGTGTTCTTTACTACCAAATAAAATTAGCCTGTACCATACAATTATATATTACCATATATATTACAATTTAAATATTCTCCTAGTTCATTTTTCGTGTTACTGTCAGTAATATTAGTTTCTAAAAAACAACATTGACAATCAACTTGTTTTCCCTCCATTTTAGTTGAAACCGCTCACGAAGTCCCGAGCAATCCCAGACACACGTCTCTTCGTAACTTACAAGAGACGCTCATAAATTCGTACGAGACGTATGTCGAATCTCACTCCCAAACACATTTATTGATAATGGAATTATTGAAGGACATTTAGCTAAAAAAATAGATACCCGTGAAATGCAAATTTATACCAAACCAACATAATTTTCTACGCCTAAAACAATAATAAAATCCTAATCTTTTCCTTTACGGTCTTTTCCTTTATGTTACCTCAACCCGACTTAAACATGGGGGCATGTGATTGTGTTTTTTGCTGTTTTTCTTAATTTTTACAAACATTTACCGATGTGGCGTTCTCTCCTTTGTTGTCGGACATCTCGGCGCGATTTTTGCACACAATAAACACTCACAAGAACACGTAACACTTGCTTTAAAACACTAAATTTTAATTAGAATCCGTTTTGCGAAGCGACCGGTCGGGAACTTGTACGCGGTGTGTGCAGCGTTAGGCGACTTCATAACAAAAATGGCGGACGCGTCGGTCACGTGACGGGCAAGATGGACGACGAGGCGCGAGATTCGAAATGGTAAAAGACACAAGGATTTGAAAGTATATTTATATTTACTTATTAAATACTCAAAATTTTTGGGAATAAACATCGAGGGAAGTGTTTATTTATAGTTATAATGTTTGATCAAAGTCAATTTTGGTAGATAGAGGTTTTTATATAATTTTTCAACTATATTTTACACTAGATGTGTGTTAAAATTTTCAATAAAAAGTATATTACAATAAATTCAATTGATAATGTTAGAAACTATTGCAGATTATTTAATTTTGCATAAATTTACCGAACATATTAGTAATATTTGACAAATAGTTGAAATACACAGTGTATGTCCTAAGGGAGTTATTCTAAACAAACTTTAATTAATTAAATTCCTGTAGGGTAAGTTGTAGTAATCGCAAAAAAATCGACAATGAAAATTTTTGCATAAATTTACGTTTCAAAGGTTTCTGAACATTTGATGTATGTGTGTGTGTGTGTATGTTTGGATACAATTTTTCGTCCACGATTTCGGGCGCACGGATCAACCGATTCAAATGATTCAAAAAACATTCGATTTCTATTGATAGGGAGACGTGCTGATTAGTTTTTGGCAAAGGCAGATTTAGCTGTTTCGGAGATACGGGGCAAAAAGTGCCAAAAACGGTATTCAGTTTTTGAGAGAACGGAGTACCCGATTTGAATGATTCCAAAAACATGTTACTTATATTCGTGATATGAACAATTGGTAAAATTTTCGGTAAGGCAGGTCTAGCGGTTTCGGAGATACAGAGGAAAATGTAAAAAATATTGATATTTTGCGGTCAAAAATGATCATTGGACATATGCACATCAACTTATCAGATATCTTATAGAGATTTTAAAAATGAGTACTAATTTTGTTACTATTTATTTTGGGTTCCGTACCAAGATTTTTAATTATTTAAGTTCGCCTATACGGTTCAAACAAATTTCAAAATTTTCAAAAATATGTATGTAAAAATACATAAATTTTAAATTTACAAATCAGTATATATTCCGTATGCGTTATTTTACTCATAAGAAATATATCCTCAGTTGGATTCATTTGGCAGCTCTTTTAACGTAAACATTTTCAAGTGTTTTGGGCGATAAGATGGTATATGAACGAATAAATATACAGTAATATTAATTTTGTCTTTGAAAATGTTTAAAATAATTGTTATTAATCATTGATAAATATTTCTTAATTATTAATTTTTGTGTTCGAATATTTACGGGAAATTCAAGAAATTTGCCTTAAGGCACGATGCTATGCACCACTAGTTTCTAAAATTAAACCACTTTTTGTAGGATTATAATATATCAGGCTGTTTATTAGACTTAAATGGACTTAAATCGCTCTTTAAAGACTTAAGGGGCACAACTAGTGTAACCGCCTAAAAAAAGGTGATTTTTGGAAATTTATATTTCAAAATTTTAGGAATATATTTATACATGTTTTAAGAATACATAGTACAATTTTTGAAGAGAAAAATTAAATATTTAAAGTTAGGCGTTTAAAGATACAATGATCGTTATACTATATACTGTATATATACTCTTTAAATGGTGACTCAAAAACTATTCAAGATATCGATATGAAATTTTGGTATGTTATTTTTAAAGGTATAACCTATCGAAATATGGAAAAATTGAAAATTCGATTTTTTGAAAATTTCACACTAGTTGTGCCCATTAATAAAATAAAATGAAACCTTGCTTAGTTGTTCATTCAATGTAAGCTTATATAAAAGCACTATTGTTTACCATTAAATATTTTACTATCAGCTTCTTTTATTAATATTTCAATTATTACATTTTACAAATTTTCCTCAAATATGACTCCTAACACCTGTGTCAAGATTATTATTTATTAAAAATCCACAACCACGTGCATCTTCTTAAGAAGGTCAATGCACCATGCACCATGCACCATTACTAAGTGTTGCATCTTAGAAGAAGACTTAGAAACAAGTTGTTAGTGCATCTTTTAAATTCCATAAGTTGCTTGGACAACTAATGCAAAAGTAAAAAAATAATTTTGTAATAAATTAATTCTTCATAATCTGACCACAAGTCTGAACAATAGTAATATTCTGGTTATTCTCTTACTTTTGGCCCAAACTGATGACACCTAATTAGTGTTAGAAAAATATATAAACAAGAAATAATGATCATTATAAATGATTCATTAATTTATATTATTAATATTAATAACATCACCACCCCCAGAATTAGAATTTATTGAAGGTTGTTAAGTTTGTATACAAACAAAAGATGTTTTGAGATGGTTTATCTTCCGTGCCTATAGATTGATTTTTAAAACTTCTTCAGGATAACTTAAGGAATATCCTAATTTCATGTTCTTTTGTGAATTTGATACTAATTTAAAAAAAAAGCAACAAATATATTCACTTTTTGTTTGTATTTAGATAAGGTATTATTCACTAAATACTTGTTGATTTAAATATATTTATTTAGTTTGTAAGATTTGTCATATTATAGTAACTTCCAGTGCCATGGCAATGTATTTTTCTATGTAAATAAATTACTTACTATATTAAAATTACTTACTATTGCGGTTACATAATTAGGTAAAAAAAATTGTACCAATATAAATTCAAAACGATCTTAAGAACAGATCCATTATGTTGTATGATCAATAATAATTTAAAAAATAAATAATAATAATATGATTATTTATAGACTGTTATTTAGCAATATATTTTTCTATATCCATATTTGCATAATCAAAAATATAGTAAAAATATTGGACTTTTCAAAATTTGAACATATTGTGGAATGAACGAAAGTAAATTAACTAAAAAAGTAAATTAGTTTGAAAATTAATTTTTTTGTTTTGTACTAAGAATTCGACACCAAAGTTAAATTTAACTCAAATGTTCTGTATTATTTTTTATAACTAATATTATTTCTCACATTATTACAGTTTGAAATTTAACTAGAAACATTATAGCATTTCGTTTCAGCTCATTAGTTAATTACTTATCGATTATATTATTATTGAATTATTATAAATAAACAATTATATATATTACATCATTTCCATTTAGCGATGGTCGTCTGTCGTGCCTTCGATTCTTGATGCAATTTTTTACTTTATTTGTATTTGTGATAAATACGAGATCTGATAGGACGCTTATTCAAACGATAAAATATTTTCTTATATTTCATTTTTTGTTTACTTCATGTATATGCTTTTAAAATTGTTAAGATGTATGTATCTAGTTTAAAATAAGAATTAAACATATTTAATTCATCCTTTCTATAGAAGTAATTTAAATAGGACAAAAATGTTTTCTGTTATTTCTTTCACGTTATCGAACTGTTGGGGATTTCAGGTTTTCTATTAATAAAATTATTTTTATTACCAAATAACAAACTGAGAAATTTCTTTGTTTGTTATTTGCTAATAAAAATAATTTAATTAATAAATCATTTTAAAGGGTTCAATATAATATATAATTTTGTTAAATAAATGATGTAATATTTTTCCATGGTTCCTTTTTTTTGCTTTTTTGACTAAAGTATGCAGTATATATTTTAAAACAAAATATAATAAAATAGTAGATTTTTCACCAGCTTCTATTTTTTATCCTCTACACCTGTGTATACATATGTGTTCATTGTTTAGCGACCATCATATATTTGTGTGGGACAAAAAAGGTGTTCACCATGTCATTCTCAAAATTCTTAAGCGAATTCTTGAATAAGCTTGCTATCCTATATTACTACAAGCTAAAAGTAACGCCAATTGGATTCAATTATTACTATTTGCTTGATTTTTTCTTGAAATACTTTTAAAAATTTATATTTTGATAACACTATTCGTATCTTAGCAAGGAGCTAAGTTGAAAAGATTGTCTAAGAATAGGTTGAAAATTGGAAGATGATATATCAACATTGACAAAATGATGATGAGAAAATAGATTGAGTAGAGTTAAAGCGAAAAATAACTCTTTTAAATTACAAATTAAATAGCAACATATAAGATTATAAGAAGACTCTCAAGAGGAACAAATAATCTGAGTACGAGGAAAAGGAGGTTTTGAACAAATTGCTTACATACCAAGAAGATAAAAATATAACTCTACTGACGAGCAAAATCAAAATTCAACAAGATAAGAAAAGAGTATTCTATTATCGAGCTGAATAGAAGATAAAAAGAGAACTTACTCAAAAGCAAACTGAAACTTCATGGATCAGAGATGTGGATTCTGAAGAAGGCAACAAGAATTGTCTACCAATATTAAGAAAATTATGTATTGAAAAACAAATTTCCTACCTAAAAAAAACTGATTTGAACAAATATTGAGAAAAGAGAGTCTTCTTCAAGATGCGATTGATGGGAAAATAGAAAAATGAAAAGATAAGAGCCAAGATGGTGGTCTTATATGGGAACAAACTAGTGGGGTGCATGGCATCGTGCCTTGAGGCAAATTGCTAGAACTTCCCGTTCCGTAATTAAATATTCGAGATGTTTATAAGAAATTTTTTTTTTTTTAAAATTGATTTTTTTGATAATTTAGATTTTTTTTTCCAAATTTTGAAATTTTTTAGAAGTTTGAAGTTTTTTGGAAATAAAAAAAAATTTCTAGATTTTTTAAGAATTTGTAAATTTTTGAAAATATTCGATTTTTTTTGAAAATTTCGAAATATTCTCAAATTTTTGTAAGAAATATTTGAAATTTTTCAATATTTAGTTTTTTTCTCGAAGCGCGTGAGCGCCCCGTCGCCGTCTAACAGATAAACATTGGTACGGAACCGATAGGAATGTGAAGAAAATTTATACCTTCTGTTAAAATCTCTATAAAATATCAGATAAATTGATGTGCATATGTCTATTGATCATTTTTGACCGCCAAATGGCATTTTTTTTACTTTTTTCACTAGATCTCCGAAACCGCTAGACCTGAAATTTTTTTTGAACCGCTAGACCTGAATGTTTTTTGAATTATCAAAATTCGGACGCTCCGTTCTCTTAAAAGCTGGGTGACCGTTTGTGGCACTTTTTGCCCCATATCTTCGGAACGGCTAGACCTGCCTTTGCCAAAAACTAATCAGCACGTCTCCTTATCAATACGAATCGAATGTTTTTTGAATTATTCAAATCGCTTCATCCGTGTTCCCGAAATCGTCGACGAAAATTTGTATTCGAACACACATATACACACGCACACACACACATACATTCACTTTTTTAAGGTATGCCAAAATGTTCAGAAACCTCTGAAACGTGAAAAAAGCAAAAAATTTATTTTCGATTTTTTTTACAAAGCAAGAAATAAAATACAACCCTTTATGCAAATTATGCACATTACTTAATTGTATTTTCCATCTTCGATCGGAGATTTGGATTCTAAGGAAAGTCGGAAACCTGCCTGAAGATTTGAGATGCACCATGACAAAGTTACTAATAAGAAAGACTTTATTGATAAAGAATGCAGATGATGGCGACTTAAGCGATAAAAGATACAGAAGACATAGAGAGCAAAAGTTTTGTAGATATCAGCGGAAAATAAAAACGTGGCTTATTCACCTAAATTTTTATGGGGAGGAAGAATTTAACAAAAAATCATGAAATATCACGTAGGGGAGGGAGGGGTCTAGTAAAATATCATGTGTACTTATTTTTTTTAAAAAAAAATCTAAATATATTAAAAAAAATCAAACACTTTACAGATTTTTTACGTATAATATACAGATAATATAATTTATAATATCCACTATTATTTATGCAAATCGAGCATATATTATATCTATATATATATAAACCTCGTGTCACAATGTTGGTTCGCGATGAACGCCCAAACTACTGAACCGATTTTGAATTTTATTCTATTATCGTGTGCATATATATATCCGATTTAGGTTAAAGGAAATTTTGAAAAGTAAATTTGAAATATAAAAAATTTTTAAAATTTTTATAAATTTCAAAAAGTTTTGACAGAAAATGACAAAAAAAAATTAAAATGTCAAATGTCAAAATTTATGGAAAATTCGAGAAAAAAATTTATGATTTTTGAAAAAAAAAATTCGACAGTTCAACTAATATAATTCAAAAGCATATACATATATAGATATATCCAACATTTATATCCAAATTAGATGAAATGCTATATTCAAAATCACTGTTCATAGTTTAGAATCTAATTGAAAATCAATGTTTATAAATTTCATAAATTATAAATGTTGACATGAAAAAAGTGAAATGTCATTTGCCAATATTTATGAAAATAATTAGATAAATAGATTCATAATTTATATTTATTTGATTAGCTTACCAAATTATTTCGGATCTTCATAAAAACTTCATCAAAACATTATAGATCACAATAAAAAAGCGGCATATTAAATTTAAAATTAATCATAAACAAAATTGACATTTCAAAAAAATGGAATTGTTAACGACTTCAATAAGAAACAAATATACATTAATTATTCCAAATTATGTTATAGGTAATATTGCCAATCAAATTATAGATACAAAACACTATTGAAAAATAAATTATATCATATTATATTAATTTTCGACGAAAAGGAAACATTTTGACATTTATATATATATTTTTTTATTATTATTATTATTATTATTATTATTATTATTATGTTACTATTTCTATTATTGTTATTTTGTTATATTTTATTATTTTTCTAGTATTATTTTATTATTCTGAAATTTTATTTATATTATTTATTAATCTTATTTTTATTATTATTTGCTTATATTTTACATTAAATCATATTACGGATATTATTTTTATGTAAATTTTATCCTTTGCTCTTTTATTTATTTAAATTTATATTATTATTTATCAATATTACTTGATGTTAATAAATTAGCAGTTGTAATAATTATTGAAATTAAAAAAAAAAACTAATAAAAAAAAATATATTTGGTGCATATTGAATATATGAAATTGACATTCACTATTTTTGAATTAAATGCAAATGTAAAAAATCAGATATTTATGTAAAAAATTGTATATTTAGATAAAGGTACTGCGTTGATTTAGACTAAAATCTAATTTATTCACTGATTAAAAAAAAATTTCACTATTTGACATAAACAAAATTAAAATAAACAAAACACTATGATGGCGTTGGAATTAATTGTCAAAGTGTAAAGAAATTAGTGTAATTAAAATATAATATTAATATTAGTATATCATGTATATTAAAAGATCTTCTGCAAAGCGGAAAAATATTTTTGATGGAGAAACAACGTTTGCCGGGTCAGCTAGTATATATATATATATATATTTTTTTTTTGTAGAGTTTCGACCAAGAATCCAAATGTAATAAAAAACAAGAAAAGTTTTTAATAAACAATTTCTTTATTTATTTATTGATTTACTGTCGACGTTTCGGAACTAGGTACGTTCCATCTTCAGGACATCTGTCAAGAAACATGATCTTGATGAGATTTAAGCAAACAAAATGTTTAGGAAAAGAAAATAGATTTTTCTTAAATAATAAATTAATTGATTTCTTTTTCTTTTCCTAAACATATTGTTTGCTTAAATCTCATCAAGATCATGTTTCTTGACAGATGTCCTGAAGATGGAACGTACCTAGTTCCGAAACGTCGACAGTAAATCAATAAATAAATAAAGAAATTGTTTATTAAAAACTTTTCTTGTTTTTTATTACATTTGGATTCTTGTTCGAAACTCTACAAAATATACACAAATCCAAGATTCTACCATTTAATATATATATATATATATATATATGTGTGTGTGTGTGTGTGTGTTCGCTTTATATTATTATTTAAATTTTTATATGGTTTATGGTCATATGTCAATTTGATTTTTTTTCTTTACAACACTTTAAAAATTTAAAGTACCAAGGACAATCTGGAGTGTCCACGGTTGTCGACAACGCTCGTTCACGCAGTGACGCCACAGTTCTCTTCTATCTTTTGTGACTTTTTCACCTAAGTATTTATTTAACTCTATTTTTTCTATTGAGAACCAGTGCATAAAAAGTGAAAGTCCAACAGTTTTAAAAACCGCGTCCACCTTTTAAAAAACATTTGTTTCTTATTCCCCAACCGTTCCCCACCGCACTTTCCATCCTCTTCCCTCCCATCAAAATCACCTTGTTCATCCCTCTCTCTCTTTGTGACACGGCCGCCGATTGCGATACTCAAGTTTGTTCGCCTGCGACTCCGACGCAAAGACGCAAAACCGCCGCGGACATCTCCTAAAGTGGCATGGCGTACCTTGAACAATAAATATTAAATGTATTCTTAACATACATATATGTGTATAGAAGACTTATTAACGATATGTGTTTATAATAATAGTTACGACATTCCGATAAGTCTGTCGAGATCGATGTGTTAATAAAATGTAGAGAATTTTTGTTAGACGAGATGTAAATAGTGAATTGTGAAGGAAATTGTGTGCGAAAATGCAAAGTGATAAGTGATTGATAGATTGATATTGAATTTTGCAGGTATGGAATATAATTGAAATTGAAAAATTGAGTTTTTGAAATTTTAAATATATGGGGGTATACCTTTACAAGTACTTTTTGCGTAAACGTGTCTGTCATTTGCAGTAAATTTGTTTGTTTATAACAAAAAACTAAATTGTTATTTCATTATTATAACTAAGAATTTTTTAGCACAATTTTCTGCTGCTCACCAATAAATTTTGATATATGAAACCAATATTTTTGATATAGGAAACAAAAAGTTAATTTGTTTCTTTGTGAATGGTTATGAAAGATTCTTCCCTTATTTTGAATCATTTTTTCCCGAAATATAATATATCAAGTTTAATATAGTCTATATTATGTTCAACGAATTAAGTCAATTTGTTACCAAAACTGTGAAATTCTGGGTATATTTTTTATTGCTTAATTATAAATCTGAATGCAGAATGTAAGGGTTACAAATATCTTTATTATGTTCTATTGTGGTCGGTAAGCATAGTTTTAAATTGTTTGGATATTGTCATTGTTTAATGTTATTGAAGAAGTTCATTATTATAACTAAGAATTTTTTGGCACAATTTTCTGCTGCTCACCAATAAATTTCGAAATATAATCCAGAAAACTTTTTGTTTTTAAATCGTCTTTTTATTAAATTTTCTTTGAAATATAATACAGTAGCTTTAATAAAGTCTATATTATGCTTAAAAAATTTAGTCAATTTTTGGTACATTTTTTATTTCTTAATTCTAAATCTGAATGTAGTATACTAGGGTTAAAAAAGTTTTTATTATGTTTTATTGTGCTAATATGTTCTGCAAGCTTAGTTTTAAATTGTTTTGGACTTTTACATTATTGTTATGTTTATTTGAAATCGTCTTTTGAATATTTTTTTTTTTTAAACTTACCATAGTAGGTTTAATACAGTATATATGATGTTTAACAAATTTCAGTCCATTTATTAACTGTGAAATTTTTGCACATTTTTCTTTGCTCAATTATAAATCTGAATGTAGTATAGTAGGGTTAAAAAAGTCTTTATTATGTTTTATTATGTTAATATGTTCTGTAAGCATAGTTTTGAATTGTTTGGGACTTTATCATTATTTTTATTTTTATTTTAAATCGTTTTATAATACATTTTCTTTAAAACTCACCATAGTAGGTTTAATACAGTATATATTATGCTTATTTATTTATTTATTTATTTATTTGTTCATAAGCAAGCCGTAATCAATAATAATAGATATTATTTCAGGCTCTTGTCGAGCCTTAACGAATTTAGTCAATTTATTACAAAAACTATGAAATTTTGGGTAAATTTTTTATTGTTTAATTTTTAAATCTGTATATAAGGGTTAAAAAAGTCTTCATTATGTTTTAATATGTTCTGTAAGCATAGTTTTAAATTGTTTAGGACTTTTTCATTATTTTTACGTTATTGAAGTCTTTTTTTTAAATTTTGACTAATTTCACCATCATAAGTTAAGCCGCAATCTATACAATAATTTAATATACAATTTACATCTTTACATACAGTAATTATGTTTTATTTTGTTGATATGTTCTGTAAACATAATTTTAAATTGTTTTGAACTTATCATAATTTTTATGTTGTTCAAGTCGTTTTATTAAGTTTTGACTAGTTTCACCTATATAAGTTCAGTTGCAATCCATACAATTAATTTCATAAACAATTTTAGTACATTTTTTATTTCTTAATTATAAATCAGAATGTAGTATAGTAGGGTTAAAAAATATTTTTGTTTTATTGTGCTAATATGTTGTAACTAGTTTCATCAATATTTATAGAGTTGCAATCTATACAAATAATTTCATGAACCATTTCATAAACAATTTTTAGTTCATTTTCTTATTTCTTAATTATAAATCTGAATGTAGGATAGTAGGGAAAAAAAGTCTTTATTATATTTTATTGTGCTAATATGGTCTGCAAGCATAGTTTTAATTGTTTTGGACTTTTTCATTGTTTTTATGCTTTTGAAGTAGTTTTATAAAATTTGACTAGTTTCACCAACATAAGTTCAGTTGCAATCTAAACAATTTATTTAGTAAACTAAATTTCTAAGACATTTGGTGTTGAAAGGAATTTTTGTAATAATTAGAATATCGGTAAGAGTTAATTGATTTATGGTACCAATTTGTTATTAATCTAATTAATAACATTAATTAATCTAATGTAATAATGTATGTTAAAAACTAATCGAGTTTATTATCTCCAGTTGTAATTGTAAATTGTAATTTTTTTAACAAGTTTTCAATTAATAATTATACCATCACTAGGAATACAATACAAGTGATTATCATCTACAAAGCGTTAATGAATAATATGTTTGTTATAATTTTTAACAACTGTATTTTCAAATTGCAAATTATTAATTAATAAAAAAATATTTTACATTTTTTTAAATATGTTTGAACTACGAGAAAACTTATATATAAATATTCCTAGGCTTTTTCTCTAAAACAATTTTCTTCTTATTATGAACATCATATTATGATCACTTATTTTATTCCCAACTATACCAAGTTTTCTGTTTTTTTTTTTCAAAATTATTCTCAACTTTTCTATTATTTTTTATAATGCTAATTGGTTTCTCACAAATAACATTGTATTGTACAATAACCAACAAAATGAATTTTTTAATTAAATTAATTTTTACAAATAAAGTCGCACGAATTTTTAAACAATACTGAAAATCTTTGAATATATAAGAAGAATTTCATTTCAATTTGTAAATAAGAATTTCTAATGAGATTTTCTCATTGATCATTTTTTAAAATCCAAATTTTCTAAAATCTTTTTCATGATCTAATATAAATATAAATATAAATATAAATAAATATAAATATAAATATAAATATAAATATAAATATAAATATAAATATAAATATAAATATAAATATAAATATAAATATAAATATAAATATAAATATAAATATAAATATAAATATAAATATAAATATAAAATATAATAATAAAAGTGGGTAAATTAATTCTATTCTCAGTGTTTTGGAATTTACTCAAAGTCTTTACTTATATTTTTGTAATTTTTTGTCTTTTGTCTTACATTCGATTTTCAATTCAAATTACATTCTCCCTAATTTTTACTATATCTTAAATACAAAAATCCGACATTTTTACATTTTTCTTCACATTATCTTTTGTTTCATAAAAAATAAAAACCTGTTTCATTTGAGTTCAAATTTTCAGCTTGATTTCTATTACTTGCAAAAAGTCTTACTAAAATTTATTTATTGTCTTTTATCATTAACTTTGGATAAATAGATTAATAAATTTATTTATGATTATTTAAACATGTGCTTTTTGGCAAGTGTCCCATTTCCCGCCATCAGGCCAAAAGTTCACTCAACCTAAAACTAGGCCTCGTTTTAGGTTAGAGTGCAACAGGCCGTAACCGTTATATGGGACAAATATTATTTCGGAATGTAATGTGCACAAATTATATTAATTGTTTAAATTATATGTAACCAATTTTGAGACGCGTTTTTTTTTGCAAAATATGTAGATATAAAGTTACATAAACTTCAGATTTACTCGTCTATCAATTTTGTTAACTAAATAAATTATGGAGTGTTAGAAGTTGACTGTTAAAACAAACCTTTTAGAACATTGTAATCCAACAAAAAAATTGACAGAAAATATTTTTATTTATAATATCACATATCCATCAATGTACCTATCTATTTACATTATTGTTGTTGAATATAAAAAAAATTATATTTAGTTGTTCAGAATGTTATAGCCATATATATTTTTTGTATTGCTTGATCTAAATTATTTTAATTATTTATTCAAAAGTATAAAAATAAATCTGAGAATAGCAACCAGTGAGACAAAGTATTGTCTTTATAGTGACAATAGTACAAAAAGATAGTAAAAACTTTGAATAAAAAGGCTTTTTATTCATTTAGGATTTTGAATAGGGTATTACATTATCCAGTTATTAACAACCTCTTTTCTAGACAGATTTGTTATATTTTTGACTATGATAGAGTATATAGTTTTTAAGATTTTTTATAAAATAATTATAAGTCTCTCGTTAATTTAATATCATGAAGAACACACAATGCAATTCAGTGGCCTTCCGTGAGAATTGCCATTTAGATTTTTAGTCATGCACGACCTCGCCGGAACGACATAAAAGTTATAAAAAAATTGTTCATAAACTTAATCATAGTCTTATTACTGAACAAAACATAAAATTGCAGTTACCAATTACGTTATATATAATTTAATATTTTTTTCATCTTTATTAACATATTTAATTAAAGCCAGCAAGGTTGTAAAAATGTTGTTACTAAGGTTTGGAAACTAAAAATATTTTTATTATCCGGAACATATAAATAGTATTGTATTGTTTGTTTATTTAAAAAATTGATCATAACAATCTTCTTACTAAATTATCTAAGATTGGTCTTAATTCTTCACTTATTCATATTTATAAGAGTTATCTTCATAATCGTAAACAGTTTGTCTATTATAATGGATTCATGAGCAATGTTGAAAATGTTAGTTCAGGTGTTCCTCAGGGATCCATTCTTGGTCCACTAACTATTTATTATTTTTATTAATGACATATCTGATATTATTAGCTGTCCACATTTATTATTTGCAGATGATCTCAAACTATATCTCAAAATAAATTCTATTGATGACTGCGTATTATTACAGTCTCAACTTGACTCTTTCCAATCTTGGTGTGTCTATAACAAATTACATTTAAATATATCAAAGTGCAAGATTCTTAGGTTTTCACATAAGCGCGTTCCAATACATTTTGATTATAAAATTTCTAACACCAGCATTGATAGATGTAATAAAATTTCAGATTTAGGAGTTTTATTTGATTCTGGTTTGTTTTTCACGGATCATATAGCTGATATTTGTATTAGAGCACATAAATCTTTAGGTTTGATACTGAGAAATTGTAATTCAATTTTATCAATGCACTTCTTTGCATCTACTATTGTAATGTACGTTCGAAATTAGAATATGGTTCGATTATTTGGTATCCTCATCAAATCAACAACTCTGATGCGATAGAGAAGGTTCAGCAAAAATTTCTGAAATATCTTTATTATAAAACATATAAAATTTACCCTGAACGTGGCTTTGACCACAACACTTTACTAAAAGAATTTGGTATTCCTTCCCTTGCCTCACATCGACAATTTATCTGTACAATTATGTTCTTATTTAAACTTTGCAATAATTCTATAGACTGCCCTCTTATTCTTAATCAACTATCCTTTAATGTTCCAAGGCTATCTACGCGTTCACAATTATTTTTATTAATATTATTTAATTATATATTGTAATTTTGTATATATTTTAATTGTTATTCAATATGTAAAATAATTTTATTTTTGAGTCCTCTTGGAAGAAATCTGTGGGCTATATACTTAAAAATAAATAAACAAACAAAAAGTTCGACAATAAATTCATTATTGTCTTCTGGTTGTTCCAGTTATCTCCTGGTGGTCGTGTTAATGATCATCTGCCAAGATGCCTCGAAAACTGATTAAATTCCTGGTTCTGTTCGACAATACTTCCCTCTTGTACTTTCCTGGACAATTTTTATCCGGAAGGGTTTTGCTGGAACTTCAGGAGGATATTCCCACGTTAGGTAAATGAATAAAATGATGATAATGATAATAAATGATATGTTTATTTATTTATTTGTTTGTGTTTTTAGGTCTGCATTTCCATGTGATCGGTGAAGGTGTAGTAAAAGTCAGATCTTCTCGTGATGTCAGAACAAGGGACAGGGAGAACTATATTGATTTCAGGATGAGATTACTTGGGGAACCAGGTTTGTTCATTAACCATAGTAATAATATATTTATTAGGGTTTGTCGGTTTTCAAAAACCGGTTTTAAAAAACGTTTTTTTTGGCGAAAATTATGGAATTCTAAAACCAGTTTTTTAGTGAAAAAAGTCGGTTTTCACTGTATAAATGGAAAATGACAAATATAGCCAAATATAAAAGATAGATGAAAGCGTTTTGATTCTTGAAATCATATCGGTTCAATAGCATTTGATATCTTATCAGTCTGCAATGGTCCCCAGAAAGGTTTTGTATATATTAATTTAGATTTTTATACCAGTGTATATATTAATTTAAATCAGTGTGACTTCTTCTTAAAGAAGTAACTTCTTCTACTCAAACTTAAAAAAAGTTTTAAACCCTAGAAGTCACAAATTAAAGAACAAAAACTTAGAATTATTATATTAGGCTTTAAAAACAATTAAGCATAATTCGGTCGCAAGAATGAGAGTATTTTCTATTTCAGGAAATTTTGTGAGTAAACAAAGGACACGTCTAAGTAGCAATCCGATAGACGTTCTCAGTTTTTTGAAATCATATTTTATTAAACAAAAAAACAATTAGAATGTTTAGAATTAATTAATTGAAATTGCTCGGAACAGACAATACCCGAGTTTAGCATAATTGTTTCTAAAACTAAAATTGATATTAACAAGTATGTATCAACATGTACCTAATATTTTTTTATTTTTCTTTTGATTTAAAAAATTTTTGTTATTTATTAATGTATTATTTTTATTTATTCGAAAACTTTCCTTTCACTATCATAAAAATATTTTCATTCTTATATGTGAAAATGATGCATGAGTAACGAATAATTATTTTCAAAGTTATTTATTCAAGACAAACTATTATTTTTTAGTTCTACTAATTAAAATTAAAATAATTTTATTAACTATCTATAAAATTGAACAATAAATAAATTCAGTCAGATACAACGCTAAATTACGCTAAATTTGCGGATAAATTACAGAAAATTCGAGCAAAAATTTATTTCCTATATAAAATTCGAAAACCGGTTAAAACCGGTTTTTAGTAAATTAAAATTCGAAAACCGGTTTTATGAAATGTCGGTTTTTTATAAACCTAATATTTATTAACTCTCTTCCTGTGCCGCCTATAGGCGAAATTGGCTTGACGACCTGTGTGTATGAATGTTGCCATAGATAATATTGACTTTTGCTTCAATGGGCATCACACTTCTGTAAATTATTGATAATTTCTATTGCAAAACTCCTGCTAAAAACATTCTTGTAACGAAAGAGTTAAAAATAAGGTATGCAAGTTTATTTTTTGTACAAGTGCCTTTATGCTCATTTATAATTTTTTAATTAACACTCTCCAATTTGGACTATTTTTATTTTAATATATTTGCTATTCTTCTATTTTCTATTTGTTTCCATTTTTAGCATTTTTGCTACTTTTCTGTTATTTTTTAACTTCCCGTAGAGTAAGTTATTGTAATGGGCCGAAAATCGAAATTGAAATTTTTTACATTTCTCGACGTTTTGAGGGTTTTCTGAACGTTTTGGCATACCTCAGAAAAAATGGATGTGTGTGTGTATGTATGGATACAACATTCCAGTCACGTTTTCGGGCGCATGGATCAACCGATTTGAATGGTTCAAAAAACATTCGATTCCTATCGATAGGAAGAAGAGCTGATTAGTTTTTGGCAAAGGCAGGTCCAGCCGTTTCGGGGATACGGAGCAAAGAGTGCAGAAAATAGAAATCGAGTTTTTGAGTGAACGGAGCATCCGATTTGAATGATCCAAAAAACATTCAATTAGTAATGATTGGGAGAAGGGGTTATTAGTTTTTGGTAATGGCAGGTCCAGCCATTTTGAAGATACAGAGCTAAATGTGCAAAAACGTCAGTTTTTGAGTAAACTAAGCATCCGATTTGAATGATCTAAAAAACTTTCTGCTTGTATTGACAAAACAATTGCTTTTGAGGATAAAAAATTCTAACATCTTTTTTTTATTTTTTATAAAATATTTTTGTAATTTTGGATTAAAAATTCAAAAAAATACCCAGACTAAGCACAGTCTAAGCGCCACTCTGGTACAAATGTTTACCCAAGTGCGTTTAGACTGTTTATGTACTGGAGCACTTTTCCAACTTTGTGAAACAACTATTGGAAAATGTAAAAATGCTGCCAAGCTAAGCACAGTATAAGTGAAAATGTCGCACGGAATTTATTTGCAAATCATGTTTAGACTGGGACTATAGAGCACTTTTTCAATTTTGTGTAAATTAAGCAACTATTTTTATTTTAAAATTGAATTCGAAATGAAATGACGATTGTTAATGTAGTGGAGATAAATTAATTTATTCATGATTTACATTTGATTTGCTCTAATATAACAAACAAGATAGCAAAAATAATGAAACAATTACAGTATTTGTAATAATATATTTAAGAACGTTTAAAATTTCTCGAACATTTCATTACGGTACGGGAAGTTCCAGCAATTTGCCTTAAGGCACGATGCCATACACCACTAGTTATATTTTTGACTTACCTCAGTACCTCATTTTTAAGTATTATTTATAAAATTTACATGATTAAAGTTTCTATTTTTATTTTTTTTTTCTCCATACCTTTTCTATCTTGATATTTTTTTTTTTTTGTAACATTTTGCCAATTTTCTTGTCTTGCTATTTCTGATAAACAAATTATTATGACTATTTTTTCTTGTTCTCCTAATTTTATATTTCTTTTATTTATACTATTTTTACCATACTATTCTGATATTTCTGCTGCTATATTTTTTATTTTTATTTCGATTTTTCCAGGTCAAGGTGCCACAGTCCTATCACCAGGCATCCACAGCTTCCCTTTCAAACTAGGTCTGCCTTTAGGTTTACCTTCCACGTTTCTCGGTAAACACGGTTGGGTACAATACTATTGCAGGGCCGCACTCAGGGAACCTCACGGGGTCACCCATAAAAATCAACAAGTGTTCATCGTCATGAACCCTGTGGACTTGAATTTGGAACCACCCGTATTGGCGGTAAGACGATAATAGTAACTTCATCGACTTGTATAAAAATAATTCTATTATATTTTGTTTTATTGTTAGCAACCCTATCGGTGTGCAGTGTCCCACAAAGTTGGGGGCGTGGCCTGTGTGGGGGGCGGAGCCCTGGTTTGTGACGTCAGTCTGGACCGAGGCGGATATGTTCCTGGTGAAACTGTTCTCATTAATGCGACCGTCACGAATGACAGTGGGATAACTATTAAGAATATCAGAGCAGCATTGACAGAGGTATTTATTAAACTTGCAGTTTATCAAAAAAATACATATCTTATATATAAAAATGGAGCTCTCGATCAAATGATCCGCTAAAACTCAAAAACGGCTAAACCGATTTGGCCAGTCTTAGTCTTGAAAAATTCGTGCTAATCAACAGGTCGTCGGAAAGGTGAGATGTTATTTCAAAATCGCGTAGAAACTTTACATTTTTAATTTGAACATTTTTGTAGAGGCGTAATTTAAATAAAACAATGGAGCTAATACGTCAAATGTCAAACGTTTTTGACAGACGATGTTCGATTACATTTAATAAGATGTCTTACGTGAATATTATTTAATTATGATTAAATTGTAGTAAGTAGTTTTGCTTGTAGTTTTATTTATACATAAAAACGTTATTAAACGGGCTGCAAGTGCTGCTAGAAACTCAAAATATCAACATTTTTGAAATGTTAATATGAAAATGCACTTTTTGGCATATTTTTCTCAAACACGGTTTCTCTGAAAGATCTCATTTGTATAATTATATACTTATTGGTATTTATGAAACATTTTCTAGGTTATATTATTTTGTATTTATATTTTTTAAATTCAGAACCTAAACTTGGTATCGATCAAAGGGACATTTTGTCGAATAACACTTTCCCAGTTATAATTTCCCAGAATTTATCGAAGAATAGATAGTAATATATGAAGGTCGGGGGTTAAAAATGTCCCACCACCGATGTGTCAAAAACCAGTGAAGATAAGCATTGTTTAACTAAGATATTTGAAAGTAGAGGAAAAAAGATGTATAACGAGCTATAACCTTGTTTCTCATGACTTTGCTATCGGGAGATAAATAGTAATTTTTGAAAATCCATAATAAAAGTATTTTCTTCCGTTGGTAGTTTTTTAGCATTAGTTAAAAATGTAATCATTTTATAAAATGAAACCTGTTTGCCACCTGACCGTTCTAAGTTACTCCGCCTATAGGATAAAAAGGTCTAGATAACAAATTTTTGAAAGATACCAAAAAAGCACATTTTTACAATGATGAAGCAGCTGGTAGTTTTACTGAACGTAGTCAGATAATTGTTCGTTTGAAATTTGTCATTTGTTGTGATATAATTGTTTCGATTATTATAATATAATAAAAAATAAACAACACAAAGTCAAATTGGACCTTTGTGCTGCGTCCTGCTATACATATATACTTTTTATTAAATTTACTTTAATTCATCGAATGTTACTCGAAACTTTTCAAAAAGCACTTCAAAGAAGAAATACTAAATTCATTTTCTATCTCTCCTCGCAGAAATTTGAAAATTTTGTATAAGTTCAGTAGTATTATTTACAATTATACACAAAATCCAGAATCCGAAAAGAATCTGAAAAACTTGAAACGTAATCAAAGTCGAAAGGCCAAAAAAGACTTGAATTGAATGGATTATACCATTTTTTCTATAGAAAGTGTATAAATCTTCCAGTTTAATTGTATTGACAAAATATAGACAAACTAATTGGTTTTTATAATACCTTATACAATATAAAGCATTCAAACAACAAGTCCTTATACATTTAAAGTATTAATATTTTTGATTCTCCAGAAATGTCTAGAATATACCTTACTTAGCAAAACAACGTTTGCAGGGTCAGCTAATAATAATCTTTGTTTGAATTTTGCTCTCTTAATTTATTCACTCCCTTTTCGTCATATATTTAACTTCCCGAAGAAAAAGTCTGTGTTTTCATAAAAAATCCAATTTGCTAATTTTATGTTTCTCGACGTTTCGTTTCATTCTGAATCGAATGAGACCAAATTTGGTTAAAGTATGCGTGTGTGTGTGTGCGTGTGTGTGAACAGGTTTTTTTGTTTTTTTTGTTTGAAACTCATGTATCTAACTCTTATCTTTTTTTCTCAGACAATTGAATACAAGGCCCAAGGTAAAATCGTGAGGACGGAGCGCCGTGAATTGGCGGCCATAACTCGTGGGGGGCGCATAAGACCCGGTGAGACTTGCAAATGGCGTAAGGAGCCCCTGCACGTGCCCCCTTTGCCCCGACGAACCTTAGGGGATGTCATTTGATGGACGTCAAGTACGACGTCTACGTAAGTAGACGGAAATAGTTGGTTAACATTTATTTATTTTAACGCTGGTATTTTACCATTTACCATTTATCATTTGTCTTATGTAAATGAAATATTTGACAAATATGTACATTAGGGTTGTCCTTAATATGGACATTTTCGAATTTACTTGCTCCAAAGGGCTCAAATGGTTCCAAATTGATAAAAAACAATTCTCTGGAAGTTTTAACTTAATATTAACGTTTAGATAGAGCGCAAATCAATCAAAGTTTTGTATGGAAATAGCATGAAACTAGGTTGGTATTGGTATTTAGCCTTGAGGCAATTTACATGAACTTCCCGAAATGTGTAAATAATCGACTTGACTAAACAAATTAATTTATGAGTGATTAGAAGTATTCCGAGTGGATTTATTACACATAATTAAAAACGAACGAACACGGTAACTCGGAGTATTTTCTAAATGCAAATTTCACAAATCAATAATTTTTATATTTGAACCAGTTTCCGTAGGACTTTAATGGTTTATTAATACCAAGTACTCTAACGTTATACCAAGTAAATCGTCTAATTTTAATTTTAGCAAACGTCAACAAAACTACTCATTTTCTCAAACTTTGATGATTTTTTAAAATTAAACTACTTGTCGTAAGGCCGTAATATTTCAGTAAGTTCTATAAGACCATGATATATATCGCCAAAGAAAGTTTCATAAAAATCGGCTTAAAATTTTAACTAAATAAGTAAATTAAAAATTTTCACCTAAAACTAATCAGCATCATTCCCAAGTAATATCTTTCGAACAGTTTTTGATTTTTTAGAATATCTTTCGAACAGTTTTCGATTCGGTAGAATGAGCTTAAATGTGGACGAAAAGTTTAACACTTTTTTCCAAATTACAAAGAAACGGCTCGGCAGATCGTCTCACAAAACTGACAAACGATAGTCCTTATTGAGATACATCAAATGGTTTTTAAATTTCTGAATTCGGTTCAGGCGTTTTTGAGCAAAGGTCGATGAAAAGTCTAATTTTGACAAATGTCAAAAAAACGATACCAATTTTTGCAAACTTTGACGAATTTTTAAAGCTAAACGAGTTGTCGTAGGGCGGTAATATTTTAGTATGATCTAGAAGACTATAGTATCTACCGTCAAAAAAATGATCTTTACCAAAAACTAATCAGCACGATTCCCAATCAGTATCTTTTGAACGGTTTTTGAATTTTCATAATCGGTTCAGAATTGCGGGCTAAAACGTGGACGAAAAATTTTTCACTTTGCTGCTATTTATAAGAAACGTCTCGGCCGATCGTCCCACAAAACTGAATGGCTTTCAAATTTTTGAAATCGGTCAAGCCGTTTCGAGAAAACGTCGATTTACGGCAAAAAATCTGTTCACACACATACACACACACATGCTTTTTCCAAATTTGGTCTCATTCGATTCAGAATGGCTTGAACGTCGAGCAAACATAAAATTAGCGAATCGGATTTTTTGATGAAAACATAAACTTCTCCTTCGGGAAGTTAAAAAACAATTCTCTGAAAGTTTTAGCTCTTAATATTGTCTTTTAGATAGTGCGCAATTCAATCAATTTTTTTACGGAAATAGCATGAAAAAAATTTTGAAAATTTTGCAGAGCGTCGAATTTTTAATAAAAAATAACACAAATTTTCACTTTTAATTCATATGTCGCTAAGTTATACCTAAAAAATTTTTTTTTTAATTTTCAAAATTTTTCCCATGTTATTTCCATACAAAGTTTGAACAAACTGCGCTCTATCTAAACTTTAATATTAAGAGCTAAAACTTTCAGAGAATTGTTTTTTATCAATTTGGAACCATTTGAGCCCTTGGGAGCTAGAAATTCGAAAATGTCCATGTTAAGGACGACCCTGATGTACATCCCTACAGCGACTTGGCGTACTTTTCTATCTATTTCTTCTATCTATTATCCATTATCCCTCTAGTTTATAATCGAGCCCAAAAGCTGGACAAAGAAGTGAAACTTCAGCTACAATTGTAGTGGCAACTTATCCGTTGAGGACAGGAGATGCCGGCGCCAATGGCGATGAGACTTTGGGGGGCACCCTGAGGGCCAATTTGGCGGAGGCCCACTATCCATCGACTTTGCCTGTTTTTAGACCGTGGATACATAACAAGGCGTAGGGGGAAGTAGACAGTAGAGATAGTTTATATA